>NC_091208.1:4995560-5150560 GCF_040958095.1 Procambarus clarkii
GAGTGTTTCAATTTGTGAGAGGTCTCTTGATTTAACCAGTATGAAATCAGAAGCATTTAAACTAATATTCCTCGAATATTTACCAGGAAAAAATATATTTTGAGTAATTAATATGACGGAAACCATGAAATGGCGGCCCCTAGTAAACATGTCTGATACGATTTTTACAGACTCTGTAAAAAGATCATCATAGATTACTAAGATATGCGAGTCATTATCCACTCGCTCTTCCACAGGATCAATAATGGTTGAATGCTCGATCAGCTTCCTTTTAATTTGTGGATCTGATCGTAATTCAGAGTAACCTTCTCCACATATAATTATTGAGGAGAACTTGTGCTGATACTTCCTACAAGTTTACTGCACAAGTAGGATTTTCCGCTGTTTGAATAACCAGCAATAATAACATGAGATGGTTCTCTGAAAATATCTAGATGTTCCTCATGGATTATATCATAGGAACCGTCCATGATTAATGCTTCGTTAAGACTGCTAAAAACTAAGGAAATGAGGTGGTATTTATACAAACATAGTCATTTACAGGTGTTTATTCAAAAATTTTTATGTACAGCAATATTTTTAAAACTAATCATAATTCTTACAGTTCACAAGCAATAATATTAAACATCCTATTCATTTAGTATAAATAGTTCTAGTCATATGGGTCATCTATCTTAATACTAACTTAATTGTACAACATAAAATCTAGTGAGGGTTGAATAGTTTCTGAGCTGTAGCATCACGTTTGCTCCAGGAACGGAATATTGGGTAGAGTCTCTGTGGTTGCTCTACTTCCACTTCCTCCTCCATAAACACTTCTTCCATCTCCTCCTCTCCCACTTCTACATTCATCTCATCATCATTGTTATTGGGAATATCAGGATGACCATACGCTAGGGACTGTGTGGGGCTTAAAATATAACGTTTATCGTCAAATGCTGACAATCCTCTGCAGGTGCTGCGACATGTACAAATCTTTCCTTGCACATTGCGTATAGATCTCAACACAAACCTGATTGAAGTGTTTGTTTCAAAAGTGCGCTGAAACGAGTCATGTGAGAGTTTCTCTTGTAGATGGTATGGCATGCCCTTACACTTACAAGTGTGCTCCCCATCATGCATGGTGAACAAATATGTTTTAGGTCTGAGAGCAATGTACTGGTTAATAATCTTAGAGCCTATTTCAGACTTGAGCAATCCTAGTTCACTTTCTCGCGCTTTAGAGTAGGATGGATGTGTGTCATTAAAATTACTAAGATCCATACAGTCGAAGAGAGGAGACTTATTCAACTCTTCAAACACATCCTGACAGTCAAGTTTAATGATGAAAGAGTCTGTGTCTGTATATAACAGACTCGCTTTATCCCCATACGCAGGTTTGACAACATCATACCAGAACTCATAGAGGCGCCTCATAGCAATTTGAAGTATATGATAACCCAGGTAAGTAGGAGTGTTGACTAGGAGAGACTTCTGCTTGATAGTACATATCACACGATCCTAACTTAACAAAAGACTCCGCTTGAAGAATGGGTTTCGAGCATGTTTCAGGAAATGTCTACGATCTGTGACCAAATAGTGTTTGTTCCCATATTTAGATACATCTGTGAGACTCATTCCATATATAGAGTTTGATACGAGTTTGAAAGCCTTTTTTTATCGCGCATTTGGTACTGGCACGTTCACGAACATTGATTTCATTGAAGTCTTTAAGGTAGCTCTCCTGCTCGAATTCGTAGATGTCGTGAACTTTAGCTACTTCTAATCCAATGCGCATGAGCAACTGTAACAAGTCCAGACTAACCAAGTAAACTTTCTGAGTAAGATGAGAAGCAATTAATTTAGTGCTGTTTTTAGGCAGACCGCGACTGTCTTCTGTAAGAATATGATTACTGCAGGGTGAAATGGGTTCCTCAGTAATGCAAGTATGTGAAAGAACTAGGGGCAGTTTATCTGTATACCTAGCTACCTCCGGTCGGACCTGCAGTGTATCACACAACACCCAATTTCCCTTGGTCCCATCACAAGGGATATTCTCCAAGCCTTGCTCTAGCAGCACGTCACGCTCATTGTGTGACAATTTCCGAATCCCACCACGAGGGAGTAGTTCAGTCATACACGCCCCGTAAAGACTATTAAAATCGAGGTAAATGATGTAGCTACTATCTTCCCCTAGATCTAAGCCTGTATGCTGGTTCTCCACATTCGTGTACTGTCTCGTCACACTGGTGAACCCACCTCGGAGATTGCGACGAAGTAAATCATATAACAATGGGTCTGACACAACATCAAGTTCAACTTTCGATTTAAGCAAGAACGCATCCCAAGCAAACGAGGGTAAAGAAACGTAGTGGGAAATGTCTAATTTGTAGAGAGCAAGCATGGTGTCTCGCCAGACTGTGAACACATCGGCTAGCAAACCTGTGTCCACTTTGAGGTAAAGGAGCAGGTACTCCCCTATGCTGCGACATTTAGCCAAATCAAAAATTTCTAAGGCTTGTTTATAATCTTTTTCTGACAACTATTCGTCTTTTAGTGTATTGTAACACTTATTGCGAGAAGGGAGTTGTGGTTCATCTAACACAGACATAGAGGATAAATAATCATAGCAGAATGATTGTTTACCTTTGAGCAGTTTTGGGATGGCTGCTTTATTTACACCTTTTAACATAACCAAAGTGAATGTGGTAGGTTTCCCACTATCAATATGATCCTTAGCTATTCTTCCTAGCGAACCGTTGAGAAGGGCTAATCTATCCAAAAATCTTAAGTTGTTCACATTAGCTTTCATAAATTTAAATCCATCCTTAGCTAATATATCTATTTCACTTCCAGGTCTATCTTTCATCTCGTTTAGAATTACTCCTAAATCATAGGAAGCGTTGTGAGAAAAAGTGTATAGGAACTTGTATGAATTTATACACGGCAAATTACATCTATCACAGTAAGCTGCTTGATAATTGTGGAATCTTACTGTGTGGTCGTGATGACGGACTTTGATTACATCTTCTCCGTTAAAAGGTTCATCACAGAGTTCACAGGCAGTTTTTGTCTCAAATATCGCCTGCTGTTGCTGCGACATGTGAAGTTCATAGGATACTATCCCCCTTCTTGATTCTAGTCCGTGACGCTTCTAGAGTGGTTACAAAGTGATTGACCGCATCTTTACCCAAATAAGTGTCATTCTCGACAATATTGATCTGTCTGTCAATGATGATGTATGCATACGCTACTGCGTTGTGCCGAGATTCAATCATTCCCTTAGGGTTCGAGCGGTCTAACATGCACTCAAAGTGATAAAAGCACGTGTGACTAGGACCATATTCCCGTCCATAGTTACGGAAAGTAATCTTCCTCTCTGGTGGGTAAAATTTGAGAGACTGATGTACTTTGCATGTACTTTCATGACTCTGCATGCAATCAGCTGGGAGTGATATCAAACAACAATAGCAAAAGCTGTGGTGTGCAGGGAACTTTTCGGGGTGAGAGTTAATATTGCACACATATTGGTTGAAATCCTTAATTAATGGTAAGTGTTCAGTTTTCAACATCAGCAATGGTATGACATCTGTATATCCCCCTCTTCCCTTCCTAGCTAGTGTAATGTAGTGTCGTTGTCGTCTAGCATTTTCATCTCTTTCTAGTGAATAGATGAATATACTGACTTTATTAATTTTTTCTACCTTGTGAACATCCTCGAATGTTACTGCAGAATTGACATCGGCTGGCCAATTAATGTGTCTGAGACACCATCTCGCTTCTCCACACAGTTTACGAATATTATCTAGGTACATCCCCTTAGCTAAACATTTATAAGCAGCAACACACTGCATAAGGCAAATATCAGCCTCTCCCTCTGGATTGAAAACCAACTGCTTTCCATGCAAGCCTTCAGGATAGTCTACACGAGAGCCTAATCTTATCGGGTGTTCAATCTGACCACAGTTAATGTAAAACCCGGTGAGCCGCTCAACCAAGACATTGGACCCCTCCTTCTCTTCCAGGTACTGGGATATTTTCCCTGTCAATTCGTCAGCCCAAAAATCAATAAGTGTATCTACTTCCTCTCGAGTCACTGTTCGCCCCTCACCCCGTATGGGAAACCCATCATTATTTATAGGATCCAATAGATTCTCCTCCTCACCATCTTGTTGTACATTTAAATTCCGCACAATTAGAGTGATGTCTGGGTAAATTAGGAGTGATGGAAAAGGGATCGAATCTCACTAATGAAAAATTCACTGTATGTTCTCAGATAGAGTCCTGGGGAAGTGTTAACATGCTCTGGTATGGAGAATGAAAGCTGAACATATCCGCTATTATAGTTATCAATTCGATCCAGCAGCTGAGGTTGAATTTCTAGCGCAGGTGGGGGGGAGGGAGAGAGCGCTGGTGAGGCTGATGGGAGAGGGCTAGGGGGGGTGGGTGGTGGTGATAGTCCCCCTCCGAGATGAATGGGCGAGACTGCGTGGTCAGCTATTACGCCAGACGGTGCTAACCAGTCAGAATTGTCAGAGCTGATGAGACAAGGTCAAGATCTGCTGAGCTATCGTCTGAGTCAAGGCTATTTTCACGGACTGTGATGCTGTTAACAGTAGTGTTCTCTTCACTGCTGCTGTTGCTGCTGCTGCAGCTGTCGCTGATGGCCGAGTCGCTGCTGCTGATAGATTGGGGTATGGGGCCTTGGGAGGAACAGGGAATTGGGTGAGCACGTGAACGACCCCTCCCCTCCCCGTGAGCTGAGGGGTGCGAGCCGGATATGGGTAATGTCCGCTCTGCTGAGTTGGGTGTGTCACTCTCACTGTTGCTCTCAGCGCTGGTGGATACCAAGTCTATGCACACCAGTGTAGAAACTGCAAAAAAGAAACATATTATCTCTAGAAAGAATGAAAGCATATATATATATATATGTATATATATATATATATATATATATATATATATATATATATATATATATATATATATATATATATATATTTTATATATATATATATATATATATATATATATATATATATATATATATATTTGCCCAGGAAGGAAATCGTACCATGCACACCCTGACACTGGCTACAGCCGCCATAACCAGCAAACTTCTCATACTCCGCCTGCCTGTTGCTGATTGGCTGGTGACTCGCCGCACCTGCACTCACGCCACCACCAAGAGTCGTCGTCTGGGCAGCAGCACGCCATAATCGTCAGAATATCTCTGTGCTCCTTGGAGTTGACATCTCTCGCAAGTAGACTAAGCCTTGGCTTTCGTGTACTAAGGGAGGTGGCAGCTTGAAGCCAGTATTCCAGCACCTCTCTTATTGATTTATATTGCTATCACTATTTTTGCATTCTGGTCTTAGAGTAACTTTTCATTACCAGTAATTATTCATGTTATTTTGTTCGCTGACTTGTCCTGAAATTTATGAGATTGTCTTTAGTCATGTCTTGTTTTCTGGAGTAATTAAAATTTCATTGTTTATATACTTGTGTTTTGTGTGTCTTCCCATTACCTTACCACAGACGAAAGGACAAACTTCTCTTTTTTTTTTTGTTATGTGACGAGGCCCTGCCCCCAGCTTTTGAAACTGCCGAACACCAACGCTTTACCGTCACAAAATATATATATATATATAAATATATATATATATATATATATATATATATATATATATATATATATATATATATATATATATATATATATATGTCGTACCTAGTAGCCAGAATGCACTTCTCAGCCTACTATGCAAGGCCCGATTTGCCTAATAAGCCAAGTTTTCCTGAATTAATATATTTTCTCTAATTTTTTTCTTATGGAATGATAAAGCTACCCATTTTATTATGTATGAGGTAAATTTTTTTCATTGGAGTTAAAATTAACGTAGATATATGACCGAACCTAAACAACCCTACCTAACCTAACCTAACCTATCTTTATAGATATGGTTATGTTAGGTAGCCGAAAAAGTTAGGTTAGGTTAGGTTAGGTAGGTTAGGTAGTCGAAAAAACATTAATTCATGAAAACTTGGCTTATTAAGCAAATCGGGCCTTGCATAGTAGGCTGAGAAGTGCGTTCTGGCTACTAGGTACGACATATATATATATATATATATATATATATATATATATGTCGTACCTAGTAGCCAGAACTCACTTCTCAGCCTACTATTCAAGGCCCGATTTGCCTAATAAGCCAAGTTTTCCTGAATTAATATATTTACTATAATTTTTTTCTTATGAAATGATAAAGCAACCCTTTTCTCTATGTATGAGGTCAATTTTTTTTTATTGGAGTTAAAATTAACGTAGATATATGACCGAACCTAACCAACCCTACCTAACCTAACCTAACCTATATTTATAGGTAAGGTTAGGTTAGGTAGCCAAAAAAAGCTCGGTTAGGTTAGGTTAGGTAGGTTAGGTAGACGAAAAAACATTAATTCATGAAAACTTGGCTTATTAGGCAAATCGGGCCTTGAATAGTAGGCTGAGAAGTGCGTTCTGGCTATTAGGTACGACATATATATATATATATATATATATATATATATATATATATATATATATATATACATATATATATATATATATATATATATATATATATATATATATATATATATATATATATATATATATATATATATATATATATATATATATATATATATATATATTGGTAGCAGTTTTTCCTGTATACACATATTATTAAATATGACCGAAAAAGTAAGATTAATAATTCTAACACGAATTTTATCGATCTTTCTTACGTTTCTTTTCACTGTTGATGGTAATTCAAAGATCAATTCTCCAAAATTCATTTTTATTTCTAGTCTGACGCGACACTTGAGCACGTTTCGTAAAACTTATTACATTTTCAATGACTTTAGTTTACACAAACACACACAACTTTAAGTGAATAGAGCTTAAACATCTTTCGAGTTTTTATACCTACATTTGGGTGAAGTGACATGTTACAATAGTTTTGAATGAGGTGAAAATAAACTTTTAACACAAGACAGAACACGAAACAATGAAAAACAGGTATTAAAAATAGGTAACTGCAGAAGGTCTATTTTTATTGGCCCATATTTCTTGATGCTTCTATAGTGGAGCGGAGTCTTGAAGCGGGTAGAATATAGTTGTGCATTAATTGGCTGTTGATTGCTGGTGTTGACTTCTTGATGTGTAGTGCCTCGCAGACGTCGAGCCGCCTGCTCTCGCTGTATCTATCGATGATTTCTGTGTTGTTTGCTAAGATATCTCTGGTGATGGTTTGGTTGTGGGAAGAGGCTATATGTTCCTTAATGGAGCCCTGTTGCTTATGCATCGTTAAACGCCTGGAAAGAGATGTTGTTGTCTTGCCTATATACTGAGTTTTTTGAGGCTTACAATCCCCAAGAGGGCATTTGAAGGCATAGCTGACGTTGGTCTCTTTTAAAACGTTCTGCTTTGTGTCTGGAGAGTTTCTCATGAGTAGGCTGGCCGTTTTTTTGGTTTTATAGTAAATTGTCAGTTGTATCTTTCTGATTTTTGTCTGTAGGGATAACGTTTCTACTGACAATATCTTTCAGGACCCTTTCCTCCGTTTTATGGGCTGTGGAAAAGAAGTTCCTGTAAAATAGTCTAATAGGGGGTATAGGTGTTGTGTTAGTTGTCTCTTCAGAGGTTGCATGGCGTTTCACTTTCCTTCTTATGATGTCTTCCACGAAACCATTGGAGAAGCTGTTGTTGACTAGGACCTGCCTTACCCTACAGAGTTCTTCGTCGACTTGCTTCCATTCTGAGCTGTGGCTGAGGGCACGGTCGACATAGGCGTTAACAATACCCCTCTTCTACCTGTCCGGGCAGTCACTGTTGGCATTCAGGCACATTCCCATGTTTGTTTCCTTAGTGTAGACTGCAGTGTGGAAAACTCCGCTCCTTTCCATGACTGTTACATCTAGAAAGGGCAGCTTCTCATCCTTCTCCATCTCGTAAGTGAAACACAACACAGAATTCTGCTCAAATGCCTCCTTCAGCTCCTGCAGATGTCTGACATCAGGTACCTGTGCAAAAATGTCGTCAACATACCTGCAGTATATGGCAGGTTTCAAGTTCATGTCGACTAAGACTTTTAGCTCGGAGTTTTCCACACTGCAGTCTACACTAAGGAAACAAACATAGGAATGTGCCTGAATCACTTCCTTATGTCCGGTCGTGATGGTCAAGCGGATTAAGACGTCCTGTAGATACCAGTTGCGTTGCTCCTGGGAGTATGGGTTCGAGTCACTTCTGGGATGTGAGTTTTCAGTCATATATATATATATATATATATATATATATATATATATATATATATATATATATATATATATATATATATATATATATGTCGTACCTAGTAGCCAGAACGCACTTCTCAGCCTACTATGCAAGGCCCGATTTGCCAAATAAGCCAAGTTTTCATGAATTAATTGTTTTTCGACTACCTAACCTACCTAACCTAACCTAACCTAACTTTTTCGGCCACCTAACCTAACCTAACCTATAAAGATAGGTTAGGTTAGGTTAGGTAGGGTTGGTTAGGTTCGGTCATATATCTACGGTAATTTTAACTCCAATAAAAAAAAATTGACCTCATACATAATGAAATGGGTAGCTTTATCATTTAATGAGAAAAAAATTAGAGAAAATATATTAATTCAGGAAAACTTGGCTTATTAGGCAAATCGGGCCTTGCATAGTAGGCCGAAAAGTGCGTTCTGGCTACTAGGTACGACATATATATATATATATATATATATATATATATATATATATATATACATATATATATATATATATATATATATATATATATATATATGTATATATATATATATGTATATATATATATACATATATATATAAATATATATATACATATATATACATATATATATATTTATATATATATATATATGTATATATATATATATATATATATATATATATATATATATATATATATATATATATATATATATATATATATAAAATCCCAACGTTTATGAGAAGTTTCATTCCAACGATGTCCTCCTCGAGGGGCAGGTGAGCAGTAAGGACACTTCACTGTTTTGTAAACTGAAATTGAAAAAGAACATATTTAACTGTGTGGAATGTAATAGCCCGAATGAGTAAATATTCTCACACTATAAGAGAGAGATAACAGTTTACACAAGCGATATTTCACCTGTGAGTGCAATAAAATGAACTGTGAAATATTAAATAAGAATAATTCTCACGGTTATCGCAGAAAATCTGCTGACATCGCTTGCATTTGATGTCGTAATGGCCTAGGCTGGCTTTTCACAGCTTGTGCACTGAAGACGACGTAGTTGGTTTGGTGACGGAATATAGAAGACGCCACATTTCATGCAGGCTGTTAAGGTTCGTCTTTCCATGATGGGGAGCTGTATGGTGTGTAGTGAATGAAGACTCACAGTGAACTAACGGCGCGTTTGTGTGTGTTGAGGGAAACGACCCCGGTCAAATGAGAAGTGATGAAGTGAATGATGATGGCAGGTGAGGACCAGCTGGCGGAAGTAAGAACAACGCTCTTCCTAAACGAATCCGCAGTGGTGGGAGAGCCCTGCTGGGGTGAACATCTCCCAGACCCTCTGTAGAGTTTGAAAAACGATTAAGGAGAATGGACCACATCCGCCCCTGTGCGGGTCCCAACACGCGCTGGTCTGTCACCTATAATTCACACACACACACACGTGCATTGTTACATAAACAGACCTTCTCTGCCAACTGCTACATTCACATCTTAACAGACTCTGCTCTCTTTCTCACCCTCCTCAACACTTCCTGCCATGTATGAAGGAACTATTCCTCTCATGGATCATCACCATACACAGCTGCATACCTCGAAGAAAATAATGGCCGTCGAAAACCGCAAACCCATTCCACTCGCTTCTAAACCACAATGACCCTCCAACCCTCTCCTGCCAAGGGGAAGCTCCCCTCACCCCTCCCCCACCCCATCAACATATCCACCTATGTTGGGACTCCTCACACCTCCACACACCCTCTACATAGCATTACTTAGACGCATCTATTAATCAAACTATTTATCTCTACACAGGATTAACTCTACGGCAAACACCCCTACATATTCATCTACTCTTATCCACATATTCTACTCTTCTCCTCATATTCATTACTCTCCCACTTACCCCCACATAGCCCACATACTCTCCTACCCTCACACAACATGACCCCCCCATCATCCCAGACCACGTAACCAATCACCGGACACTCACACGTGTCTGACACGCACCAACATCCGGGAAAATTCCCCTACAACACAATGTGGCTACATACCTTTGACCCATCTGGACAGCATACTTAGCCTCCCCTTTTACCTACATGACACACATTTTACCCTCTGCTGCCCTCAGCGTCCCCATTTTACCCCCCTGTGACGCTACCCGTCCCATTCTATGAACTCTCACACCACTTTTGACTATGACCGAGTTCAATCCCTGAGGTTCTCCTCAGGTTTGGGACGGTCGTAGTCTCAATTTACGCTACTGTGGTGTTCCAGCTGAGCATGTCCACTGGGGGCCAAGCCCAGCTGCTGACGTCGGCTCAGCTGATGATCCTGTCGGTCTGGCGGATGTGTTTCCCGCCGATGACCCATGACCTTATAATTATTCCTTTATTATTTAATTGTTATTTTAATTATTCGTTTGTGGCTTTTAATCAATAATTCAACCACGCTATTTTAACCAGTTATTTATCGTTAATAATTACCCATTATGTTACGCTGCCGATGACCCAGCAGCTGTTGGCCCAGCTGGTGGTGTCCCAGCTGAGCATGTTTCCTTGGGGCCAACTACGCCCGCTGAAGTCCCGGCTGATGTGGCCCCAGATGATGATCCAGCAGCTGATGGCCCAGCTGCCATGGGGCCCGACCCAGCGGCTGTTGTTTCTAGCTGAGGTGGTTCCAGGCAGTTTGTTCCAGACCTTAAGTCTGGCCGGTGTTGCCCGGCATCATTTAGTTATTTATGGTTATTAATTACCCATTATGTTGTGCTGCCGATGACCCAGCTGCTGGTGGCCCAGCTGCTGGTGGCCCAGCTGGTGGTGTTCCAGCTGTGCATGTCCAACCCTGCCCGCTGAAGTTCTGGCTGAAGTGGCCCCAGATGATGATCCAGCAGCTGTTGGCCCAGCGGCCATGGGGCCCAACCCAGCGGCTGGTGTGGTCCCAGGCCATTTGTTCCAGACATTAAGTCTGGCCGGTGTTGCCCGGCATCATTTAGTTATTTATGGTTAATAATTAACATTCTGTTATGCTGCCGATGACCCAGCACCTGATGGCACAGCTGGTGGTGTTCCAGCTGAGTATGTCCCCTGGGGGCCAAACCCGCCCCGCTGAAGTCCTGGCTGATGTGGGCCCAGATGATGATCCAGCAGTTGATGGCCCAGCTGCCATGGGGCCCGACCTGGCGGCTGATGTTCCGGCTGATGTAGCCTCAGGCCGCTTGTTCCAGATTTAAGTCTGGCCGGTGTTGCCCGGCATTATTTAGTTATTATGGTCAATAATTAACCGTTATGTTATGCTGCCGAAGTCCCAGCAGCCGCTGGCACAGCTGGTGGTGTTCCAGCTGAGCATGTCCCCTGGGGGCCAACCCCACCCGCTGATGTTTCGCCTGATGTGGCCCCAGACGACGATCTGGCAGCTGATGGCCCAGCTGCCATGGGACACGACCCGCGGCTGATGTTCCGGCTGATTGGTTCCTGCCGATGGTCTAGCGGCCGATGGGCCAGCTGGTGGTGTTACAGCTGAGCACGTCCCCTGGGGGCCGAGCCCAGCTGCTGATGTTGTCTCAGCCGATGCTACGGCAGCTCACGGCCTGTCCCGGCTGCTGATGTCCTGGCGGATGTGTTCCCCGCCGATGATCCAGCAGCCGAAGGCTCAGTTGGCGGTGTTCCAGCCGAACATGCCCTTATAATTATTGATCACGGGTACGGTAAGTTTCAGCTATTGGTCAGTGCCACATGTTCAGGATCCGTCGTCGATGTCCCTCAGAAATTTATTACCGTACTTTACGCCTGGAATTTGCTGCACATTTATGTTGCTTACTACTGGTTACATTTATGTTGTTTATCATTTTTCGAGCTAAATGTTTACATTTAATCTACCACAATTTAATACTACATTTGATGCGGTGCTCATGTTGCATGTTTATGTTACTTTGCTGTGCTTACAGTTTGGTTGTTTAACTTTAGCTTTGCCATTAAGTTATTAACTATGGTCAGCAAGGATGTGCTAGTTGCAGTGTTACGGGCCCTTGCCTCTTGCTCCAAGATTTCCTGGCCCTGCATTTTGATTAATTTCTCCAGAAATTTATATTTGTATTCTATGCTTAGCTCTTGCTTCATATGTATGTTACTTACTGCTAATTACATTTATGTTGTTTAACGCTGCTTATTGCCTCAAAGCTACTAAGTCAGGTCAGCTAGGATGTGCCAGTTGCTGTGTTACGGGCCTCATGCCCCTTGCATCAAGGTTATCCAAGCTACTGTGTTTACTTTAAAGATTCTACATTCATGGTAGTTAGCTTTCGCTTCTCGCCAGTAAAGTTATTAAGTAAAGTCAGCTGGGATGTGCTAGTTGCAGTATTACGCCCCCCCCCCCCCCCCTGGCCTCTAGCTTAAGATTAGTCTGGCCCTGCATGGAGGATTAGTTCCCTCAGCATTCTCCACATTTTACGTTTCGTCTTGCTGAATAGTTATTTTACTTATTCCTGGTTTAAATTACGTGTGTATAACTTACACTTCTGCTTTTAAGCTACTCAGGAATTCAGCTGGGATGCGCGGTTGCGGTGTCACGGGCCACATGCCTCTTGCTAAGTTTATCTGGCTTTGTTACACTTAGTTCCCTCAGTCAAAACACATCATTGAAATGAAAAGCACAACTTTTGCTTTGCCATTAGGTTAATAAGAAAATTCAGCTACGGCGTGCTAGTTGCAGTGTTACGGGCCTTTGTCTCACGCTTTAAGATTTCTGGCCCTGCATTTACGATTAGTTTTCTGAAATTTATTACTGTATATTATGTTTAGCCCTTGCTGCTTATGTTATTTACTAGAGGTCCGTTTGTAGCCTACCATTTAGGGCCAAAATGTTTACATGTCGGCCCTAAATGTAAGGGCCTAAATGTAATGTAAATGTAAATTTAATGTACGCTGCTAACGTCCCAGTTCCATGGTTGATTCCCCTGGATTCCCGGCAGCCGATGTACCGGCCGGTGGCGCTGCTGTTCCAGCCGCTGCTTTCCCAGCTGCTGATGTTTAAGCTGCTGATGCCACGGCTCATGAAGCCCAGCTGAAGCGTTCCACCTGTTGCTGTCCCTATCAATTTATCACTGTTTTCAGCCTTAGTGTAATTAATGGTATTCCCAGCTTCATGACTAGTTCCCGTTATTCTCTACTGACGGTCATATTCCAGTCTTTAACAACCAACCCTTTTACAACCCTCCCCCTGCACCCGAGCTATGTCAACAGGTCGTTCTTTCTCTTCGCCCTTACATCATCACACACAGAGATCACAATAACGTGATGCATCAAATGAACAAATCCACAAGGGCCGTGACGAGGATTTGAACCTGCGTCCGGGAGCATCCCAGACACTGCCTAAATCGACTGAGCTACAACAGGGTAAAAGAATCCAGGAAGTTCAGTAGAAGTTTGGTTTCAACCCTTTTTGTGATGATGTAAGGGCGAAGAGGGAGAACGGCCTGTTGACATAGCTCGGGTGCAGGGGAGGGGGGTTGTGTAAAAGCCTGGTTTGTGCCTCGGAGAGGCTATGGGATCCAGTAAGTTCAGTAGAACTTCGGTTTCAACCCTTTTTACCCTGTTGTAGCTCAGTCGATTAAGGCAGTGTCTGGGATGCTCCCGGACGCTGGTTCGAATCCACGTCACGGCCCTTGTGGATTTGTTCATTTGATGCATCACGTTATTGTGATCTGTGTGTGTAATTCTTCACCTGCTACAGCAACAGGAATGTGTGCGTGTGTATTTGTGTTGTTGAATATGACCGAAAGTGTAAGATTAATGATTCTAACACAAATCGTCTGAATATTTGTTTTTCTTCACTGTCGAGAGTAGTTAAAAAAATTTACTCGAGTTTATTTTCACACTTTATTTATGGTCCTTCAGTCCCTCTCCTTACTGCTGCTGCTGTTTCTCGCATCTTTGCATCGCTTGTATGTTTGGGGGTTTGGCCTCTTGCTATATATTGATTCCATTTGTGTGTGTTTGGGTCTCAGGCCCTCTCGCAATTTCTCTTGAACAAACCCCTTTTCCTAGTTCTGCATCTCTCCTTTGGTACAAATTTTGTTGTGCTTTTATCATATATTTCACAAAACTTGACATACATTTCATTTACTTCATGTCCTATCAGCAAGTGTTTGTCAAATTCTTTAAGGAAAGTTTATCATCCTGATTGCAGATCTCTAGCGCTATTATGTCAACTTCTTGTGGATTCGCAATCATTATTTAATTTACCTTTAGGTGTTCTTTCACCAGCACAGCAACACTGTACCTCTCCCAACCAGTTTAAGATAAAAACTAAGTACTAACTAATTAACTCAATGTAACCTACCTTACCCCCAAAATGTCAACCCATGTCTTCTATTTTAAACAATGCTGTTTTGTTGACCAAATTGTATTTTTTTTTTTCTGCAATGTTTCCCCCCCCCCCCCCCCCCCCACCACTCTACCACCACATTGAGTTTAGTAGCTCTGTGCACGTCAGGTGCTGTTTAATATACAGACCTACTCCTCCATTTGACCTAGTTTCTCTATCACATCTATATAAATTGTAGTTGGGAATCCAGATTTTACTATCCATGTAATCTTTTTTATTTCTTTTTATATATCTAATTGATTTTTTCTAACAGTTAAACAGAAAATAGTTTAATGGTATTTATTTATTACATTAGAAAGTTATAAAATCTAATGTTGACATTGAAAGACATACATTATACTCTATTGCCTTAAAGTTTATGCATTATTGTAACAGGTACAAATGCTGTCCTAGTTGGGAGGTGCATATTGTAATGACACAGTGAGATATATTTACATATCAAGTATTGCTGATATGTTGAAGCATGTACTGAACAAGATTGGTGGAAACAGATACAAGGTTAAGATTGCTGTAGTCTAGTCTAATTCAATCATTTTTAGTAAGCTTTGAGAACATTTATGGTTGAAGTTGCCGGTGCCAGTGGACCACTTTGTGCTTTAGGCCTGGTGGAGCTTGGTCCACCAGGCTGTTTTTGGAGTGACCCGCAGATCCACATACAGTCTGCATATGATATACAGTCTATTGATCAATTGAACTACAGTAGTTAGTTTTTATCATCCGAATGCACCAATATGTGTTCATTCTTCCCAGATGAAGGAACTAGGTAATATTCATCATCTGAATGCACCATCTGAAGCTTTTCCACACTCATGATACACGAGAGGTTTAAAAACTTTTAAAACTTTTAAAACTTTTTGACCTATGTATTTAAAAGCAATTCTAAAGTTAAAAAGTGTAGCATAGGCCCCTCGCAGAATGTTCGTAATATGATCCTCAGGTTATAGTTTTCTATCTAAAACCACCCCTAGATCTCTTTCTTGATCAGAATTCTTTATAGATCTCTGTGGCTCGATCATAGAAACTGAGTAAATTCGTTACACTGGACCTTTCAGATCGAATACCATGCTGACAGTCTGATATATCATTCAGTACGTCTGCATCTGAAATTGAGCAATACCGGATTTATTATTTGGTTTTATAAATTTTATACTTATAATCTTAACTTATTTCAGAGACCACGAGTAATCTGGGCTTCGAACTCAACAGAAAAGCCTTCCGTAGACCTGCTTCTTTGCTACATAATAGACAAAATTTAGTAAGTATTGATTTATTATGTGTTTGTTTATTTATTTATTTTTTCTTTATATACAAGAAGGTACATTGGGAGAGAGTACAGTGACTTGAAGTTATACATTCTTGTAAAGCAACTAGCACTCATAGCGTTTCGGGCAGATCTAAGTATAGACCAAGGAACTTACCATCTTTTTTATTTCTGATGTTAACATTGTGTAACTGTAGATGAATTGCATTTGTTGATTTGCTCCCAAGTAAGATGTTGTAGGTCCTTTCTATGTTTAGTGTGAGTTTGTTGGTTGACATTAATAAGTGGATTTTTTTTATTTATTGTTTACAGAGGTATTTCAATATCTTCCTGCTCTAAATCCATGTTGGCCTGGATTGTGGAGGTCATTGGTCTCTATAAAACTAGTAACCTGACTCCTGATCACTCTCAAATAATTTTATTATGTGGGATGTTAGTGCAACTGGTCTATAATTCTTTGCCAATGCTTGTGTTGTGTTGTGTTGTTTTGGTAGTGGTGTGCAATGTGTTGTTTTGGTAGTGATTCGTCCAGTTCTGGTAGTAGTGCGGTTGTTGTGTGGTGTAGTACTTGTGTGCTTGTTGACTTGTATTCCAGTCTTGTGGGTATCTCCTTTCCCCTACGGGCCAACTGCTTTGTTCTTACCTAGCATTTTGCTTTGTTTGGGTATGAATGTTTGTGTGCCGTATATTTTGCAAAATTTGCCATATATCTCATTATTTACTCCTCTGCCTAGCAACAAGTCTGTCTAATTATACTCATTAACTGTTTTTCAAAGTTCCCCATAGTGTCCTTTATTGAAATCGAGTTCATGAACCGTTTCAATGTTCTTATTTTCTTCTAGATTATATCTTAAAGTATATTTAAATGTTATTGTTATTAAATGTTATTGTGACATTGCATTGCAATTGAGCTATGTTGTTTACCATACCATTCATTTCGTGAGTATAAGTATAGATGCCACACTTGTAACAGGTAAAACCATGCCTTTTTTGAAAAACAGCACCGTCTGTTGCAGGTAAGAGCAACCCACACTATATTATGTTGCGATATTATTTCAATATTTCCGATAGCATTGATAATTTGAATTTTCAAAAATTTCAATTTATTTTCATTTCGATTTAATAATTTTGTGTGACATTGCATTGAAATTGAGCTGTGTTGTTTACCATACTGTTCATTTCATGAGTATAGTTTATTTTTTATTTTTTCATTTCATTTTTTTAGCTGTTCTTATTTTTCAGTGATGGGAATATCAGATCATTTGATGTTCCCAATTTTCTGATGGAAGCATCAGAACATTATAGAATGCATCGGATGAGGTAGTTTGGAATGGTGGGGAGGACGAGAGGGGGGGGATGGTGGGGAAGACGAGGGGACAGAGGAGAGGGTAATGGTGGGGAGGACGAGGGGACTGGGGAGTTGGGGATGGTGGGGACAGGGGATTGCTGGGGAGGACAAAGGGACAGGTGAATGGGAGATGGTGGGGGAGGAAGAAGGGACAGGGAAGGGAAAAATGGTAAGGAGGACGATGGGACAGGGAAGTGGGAATAGTGGGGAGGATGTGGGGACGGGGAAGTGGGAAGGACGAGAGGACTGTGGAATGGGGAATGGCAAAATGAATTATAATTATATATATTAATTAATTCTTATAAATTTCCAGAAGCCTGTATCAACACCCACACTAATGCAACTGAAAGAGATGTTGAGACAAGTATTGCTGATATGTTGAAGAACGCCCCAAACAAACTCAGTGGAAACAGATACAAGGTAAAGTTTGCCAATTTGCTGTAGTCTAATTCAATTTCTTTTTAGTAATCTTTGAGAACATTTGTGCTATGAATAAGATAAAATAATATAACTGATTTTGACTAAATATGCAGATATATTTAATTTTCTGAGCACTAATAATGAAAGAAAACCAAAATAAGAGGTGGCTACTATCTCTTATAATGGGCTGGAATAATGCAGGATATAATAATAAATATATATATATATATATATATATATATATATATATATATATATATATATATATATATATATATATATTTATATATATATATTTATTTATATAAATATATATATGATATATAGATTCTATATAGATTCTATTCTATTATTCTATTCTATCGTTTTATATAGATTCTTGTTTTAGTTTTTTTTTCTATAATATGGAAAGGGGTTTTAATTAATAAATTAAATATTATAAAATAAAATAATGTATTATTGAAAACAATTAGTAACAAACAATATTTCATTACAGGGTGGTGAAGCAAGAAGACATGTACATCACACAGCAGACTTGGATATGACGAATACTGAAAATGGTGGCGAGCCTGGTGCATGGCGTACCGCTGAATCTTCTCTAATGTCTATATAGAAGAATCTATATGTGTCTGTGTGTATATATGTATATATATAATAAATATATATATATATATATATATATATATATATATATATATATATATATATATATATATATATAGGTTAGATAGGTTAGGTTTGGTAGGGTTGGTTAGTTATCATATATCTACGTATAACTAGCTAGTTTTAACGTTATATATATATTATTTATATATATATATATTATATAAATAGTTTGTGAGGAAGACCTCTGGTGCCAATGTGGGGACCCATAGCCTCGGAGAAGAAAATAAAAAATATTCAGAGGAGACCTTGTGGTCACTCACTAAACACTAATATTATCTTCTACCACCCCCATTCTTTTGTATGTACACATATATATTTGCTTTATTTGAACTTTGTTACAAAGAGGGAGTTACATATAGGTTACAAAGATGGTTATCATATATATATTTATATATATATTATTTATATATATATATTATTTATATATATATATATTATTTATATATATATATTATTTATAAATATATTATTTATATATAAATATATTATTTATATATAAATATATTATTGTTATATAAATATATTATTGTTATATAAATATATTATTGTTATATAAATATATTATTTATATATAAATATATTATTTAGATATAAATATATTATTTAGATATAAATATATTATTTATATATAAATATATTTATATATAAATATATTTATATATAAATATATTATTTATATATAAATATATATATATATATGTCGTACCTAGTAGCCAGAACGTACTTCTCAGCCTACTATTCAAGGCCCGATTTGCCTAATAAGCCAAGTTTTCATGAATTAATTGTTTTTTGACTACCTAACCTACCTAACCTAACCTAACCTAACTTTTTCGGCTACCTAACCTAACCTAACCTATAAAGATAGGTTAGGTTAGGTTAGGTAGGGTTGGTTAGGTTCGGTCATATATCTACGTTAATTTTAACTCCAATAAAAAAAAATTGACCTCATACATAATGAAATTGGTAGCTTTATCATTTCATAAGAAAAAAATTAGAGGAAATATATTAATTCAGGAAAACTTGGCTTATTAGGCAAATCGGGCCTTGAATAGTAGGCTGAAAAGTGAGTTCTGGCTACTAGGTACGACATATATATATATATATATATATATATATATATATATATATATATATATATATATATATATATATATACATATATATATATAGGTTAAATAGGTTAGGTTTGGTAGGGTTGGTTAGTTATCATATATCTACGTATAACTAGCTAGTTTTAACTTTATATATATATTATTTATATATATATATATTATATAAATAGTTTGTGAGGAAGACCTCTGGTGCCAATGTGGGGACCCATAGCCTCGGAGAAGAAAATAAAAAGTATTCAGAGGAGACCTTGTGGTCACTCACTAAACACTAATATTATCTTCTACCACCCCCATTATTTTGTATGTACACATATATATTTGCTTTATTTGAACTTTGTTACAAAGACGGAGTTACATATAGGTTACAAAGATGGTTATCATATATATATTTATATATATATATATATTATTTATATATATATATATATTATTTATATATATATATTATTTATATATATATATTATTTATATATATATTATTTATAAATATATTATTTATATATAAATATATTAGTTATATAAATATATTATTTATATATAAATATATTATTTATATATAAATATATTATTTACATATAAATATATTATTTATATATAAATATATTATTTATATATAAATATATTATTTATATATAAATATATATATATATATATATATATATATATATATATATATATATATATATATATATATATATATATATATATATATATATATATATATATATGTCGTACCTAGTAGCCAGAACTCACTTCTCAGCCTACTATGCAAGGCCCGATTTGCCTAATAAGCCAAGTTTTCATGAATTAATGTTTTTTCGTCTACCTAACCTACCTAACCTAACCTAACCTAGCTTTTTTTGGCTACCTAACCTAACCTTACCTACATATATAGGTTAGGTTAGGTTAGGTAGGGTTGGTTAGGTTCGGTCATATATCTACGTTAATTTTAACTCCAATAAAAAAAAATTGACCTCATACATAGTGAAAAGGGTAGCTTTATCATTTCATAAGAAAAAAATTATAGTAAATAAATTAATTCAGGAAAACTTGGCTTATTAGGCAAATCGGGCCTTGAATAGTAGGCTGAGAAGTGAGTTCTGGCTACTAGGTACGACATATATATATATATATATATATGTCGTACCTAGTAGCCAGAACTCACTTCTATGCCTACTATGCAAGGCCCGATTTGCCTAATAAGCCAAGTTTTCATGAATTAATTGTTTTTCGTCTACCTAACCTACCTAACCTAACCTAACCTAACTTTTTCGGCTACCTAACCTAACCTAACCTATAAAGATAGGTTAGGTTAGGTTAGGTAGGGTTGGTTAGGTTCGATCATATATCTACGTTAATTTTAACTCGAATAAAAAAAAATTTACCTCATACATAATGAAATGGGTAGCTTTATCATTTCATAAGAAAAAAATTTGAGAAAATATATTAATTCAGGAAAACTTGGCTTATTAGGCAAATCATAGTAGGCTGAGAAGTGCGTTCTGGCTACTAGGTACGACATATATATATATATATATATATATATATATATATATATATATATATATATATATATATATATATATATATATATATATATATATATATATATATATATATATATAAGGCACAACTCTCCTAAACACGAGAGTGAAGTATACAACTTTAGTATACAAAGTATACTAAAGTGAAGTATACAACTTTAGCAAGTGATGACCCCTCACTTGCTCTAGTGCTCTTGGGAGGTGGTGATCTTTGGTGTATTTAAATACTCCGATATTACCATCTCTTTTAAGGGTCTGAGCAGTTGGTGGAGAGGGTTAAGGCGTACCTGTTATGCCAGTTGCTGGAAGGCTTCTGTGCTGGCTAGGGTTCGAGTCTCCTGGTGGGAAAGTGTTCTAAAGTTGTATATATATATATATATATATATATATATATATAATATATATAATATATATACTATTACACTACACCCTTATATATTACACTAATATATATATATATATATATATATATATATATATATATATATATATATATATATATATATATATATATATAACTGAAAACTCACACCCCAGAAGTGACTCGAACCCATACTCCCACAACTGGTATGTACAGGGACGCCTTAATCCGCTTGACCATCACGACCGGACATAAGGAAGTGATAGCCGAGGCTATATGAACCACTTCCCCGCCGGCACTCGGATGGTAATCTTGGGCATAGCATTTTATCAAATCACCTCATTCTTTGGGGCACACGTGAGGAACACAAATGCAAACAAGCCTGAATGGTCCCCAGGACTATATACAACTGAAAACTCACACCCCAGAAGTGACTCGAACCCATACTCCCACAACTGGTATGTACAGGGACGCCTTAATCCGCTTGAGATTAAGAATATATCACCTCAAAGAATGAGGTGATTTGATAAAATGCTATGCCCAAGATTACCATCCGAGTGCCGGCGGGGAAGTGGTTCATATAGCCTCGGCTATCACTTCCTTATGTCCGGTCGTGATGGTCAAGCGGATTAAGGCGTCCCTGTACATACCAGTTGTGGGAGTATGGGTTCGAGTCACTTCTGGGGTGTGAGTTTTCAGTTGTATATAGTCCTGGGGACCATTCAGGCTTGTTTGCATTTGTGTTCCTCACGTGTGCCCCAAAGAATGAGGTGATTTGATAAAATGCTATGCCCAAGATTACCATCCGAGTGCCGGCGGGGAAGTGGTTCATATAGCCTCGGCTATCACTTCCTTATGTCCGGTCGTGATGGTCAAGCGGATTAAGGCGTCCCTGTACATACCAGTTGTGGGAGTATGGGTTCGAGTCACTTCTGGGGTGTGAGTTTTCAGTTGTATATAGTCCTGGGGACCATTCAGGCTTGTTTGCATATATATATATATATATATATATATATATATATATATATATATATATATATATATGTCGTACCTAGTAGCCAGAATGCACTTCTCGGCCTACTATGCAAGGCCCGATTTGCCTAATAAGCCAAGTTTTCCTGAATTATATTTTCTCAATTTTTTTTCTTATGAGATGATAAAGCTACCCATTTCATTATGTATGAGGTCAATATTTTTTTATTGGAGTTAAAATTAACGTAGATATATGACCAAACCTAACCAACCCTACCTAACCTAACCTAACCTATCTTTTTAGGTTAGGTTAGGTTAGGTAGCCGAAAAAGTTAGGTTAGGTTTGGTTAGGTAGGTTAGGTAGTCGAAAAACAATTAATTCATGAAAACTTGGCTTATTAGGCAAATCGGGCCTTGCATAGTAGGCAGAGAAGTGCGTTCTGGCTATTAGGTACGACATATATATATATATATATATATATATATATATATATATATATATATATATATATATATATATATATATATATATATATATATATATATATATATATATATATATATATATATATATATATATATATATATATTTAATATATATATTATATAAATTTATATATATATATATATTATTTATATATATATTATATATATAATTATATAGGTCATATGTTTTTGTATTTTTGCTGATTTGTTAGTAAATAATAAAAGAAATATAAATTATTTGATTTTTTTACGCTTAAATTGGTTTTAATATTTAAATTGAAAACAATAATATAATATAAAAAAATATAAGAAAAATAATAATACATTATAAAATAAAATATAATAAAAATAATATAATATAATATAAAATAATATAATTTAATTTCAAGAAATTTAACTTTAAACACAAAGATGTGAAAAGGGTTCAGATTAGGCTCAAACCTTTCACAAGAGATTCATATTGGTGTATGAATGGATTATGAATGACTCATGTTATGCCCACCCAGGCTCCTCAGCATCATCAGATCTTTCCATGAGAACATGAGGGGCACCGTGGTCTTTGATGGCCTAACATCAGGCGCCTTTGACATCCGAAGTGGAGTAAAGCAGGGCTGCGTACTGGCTCCAACCCTATTCGGGATTTTCTTCGCAGTTATGCTGCGGCACGCCTTCGGATCTGTCACGGAAGGCATTTACCTCCGGACCAGGTCGGATGGGAAGCTCTTTAACCTCGCCAGGCTGAGAGCCAAGACAAAGGTTCGGCTGAGGTGTCTGCGCGACTTCCTCTTTGCCGACGACGCAGCAGTCACTGCCCACTCAGCTGAAGACCTCCAACGGCTCATAACCCGCTTCAGCGAGGCCTCTCAGGCTTTCGGACTCACCATCAGTCTGAAGAAAACACAAGTCATGGGACAAGGAGTGGACTCCCCACCTGACATCGGCATCTCTGATTCCAAACTGGAAGTTGTTCACGACTTCGTGTACCTGGGCTCCACAATCTGACTCCCTCTCTCTTGATACGGAGCTAAACAAACGCATCGGTAAGGCATCTACTACCATGTCCAAACTGACAAAGAGAGTGTGGGCCAACAATAGGCTGACTGAGTATACTAAGATTCAGGTTTACAGATCCTGTGTCCTGAGCACTCTCCTTTATGGCAGTGAGTCTTGGACACTCCGCGCCCGTCAGGAACAACGGCTGAATGCCTACCACATGCGCTGCCTTAGACACATCTTGGACATCACCTGGCAGGACAAGGTGACAAACAACAACGTCTTGGGGAGAGCAAGAATCACCAGCATGTACACAATGCTGAAACAGAGACGAATGCGCTGGCTCTGGCACGTTGTGCGAATGGGCGACGGCAGGATCCCCAAGGATCTCCTGTATGGAGAGCTGAGGCAGGGAAAGCGTCCAGTAGGCAAGCCCCAGCTACGGTACAAAGACGTATGCAAAAGGGACCTGAAAGCCATGGACGTCGATCTTGCTATATGGGAGACACTGGCTGCAGACCGTTCAGCCTGGAGGCAGTCTGTTCAACGAGGTCTCTCCAAGTTCGAGGAGTCACTTGCCAAGGAATCGGAGGCAAAGAGACAGAGAAGAAAAGCCGGTAACCAGGAAGACAGACCAGAATCGGACTTCGTTTGTGCTCGGTGTGGGATGGACTGCCACTCTCGGATTGGCCTCATCAGTCACACCAGACGCTGCACCAGGATTGACAACTAGGGCGCAACTCCATAGTCTCCCGAGACTGAAGGATGCCTACCTACCTAGTAGCCAGAACTCACTTCTATGCCTACTATGCAAGGCCCGATTTGCCTAATAAGCCAAGTTTTCATGAATTAATTGTTTTTCGTCTACCTAACCTAACCTAACCTAACTTTTTCGGCTACCTAACCTAACCTAACCTATAAAGATAGGTTAGGTTAGGTTAGGTAGGGTTGGTTAGGTTCGATCATATATCTACGTTAATTTTAACTCGAATAAAAAAAAATTTACCTCATACATAATGAAATGGGTAGCTTTATCATTTCATAAGAAAAAATTAGAGAAAATATATTAATTCAGGAAAACTTGGCTTATTAGGCAAATCGGGCCTTGCATAGTAGGCTGAGAAGTGCGTTCTGGCTACTAGGTACGACATATATATATATATATATATATATATATATATATATATATATATATATATATATATATATATATATATATATATATATATATATATATATATAAGGCACAACTCTCCTAAACACGAGAGTGAAGTATACAACTTTAGTATACAAAGTATACTAAAGTGAAGTATACAACTTTAGCAAGTGATGACCCCTCACTTGCTCTAGTGCTCTTGGGAGGTGGTGATCTTTGGTGTATTTAAATACTCCGAAATTACCATCTCTTTTAAGGGTCTGAGCAGGTGGTGGAGAGGGTTAAGGCGTACCTGTTATGCCAGTTGCTGGAAGGCTTCTGTGCTGGCTAGGGTTCGAGTCTCCTGGTGGGAAAGTGTTCTAAAGTTGTATATATATATATATATATATATATATATATATATATATATATATATATATATATATATATATATATATATATATATATATATATATGTCGTACCTAGTAGCCAGAACGTACCTCTCAGCCTACTATGCAAGGCCCGATTTGCCTAATAAGCCAAGTTTTCCTGAATTAATGTATTTTCTCTAATTTTTTTCTTATGAAATGATAAAGCTACCCATTTCATAATGTATGAGGTCAATTTTGTTTTATTGGATTTAAAATTAACGTAGATATATGACAGAACCTAACCGACCCTACCTAACCTAACCTAACCTATCTTTATAGGTTAGGTTAGGTTAGGTAGCCGAAAAAGTTAGGTTAGGTTAGGTTAGGTAGGTTAGGTAGTCGAAAAACAATTAATTCATAAAAACTTGGCTTATTAGGCAAATCGGGCCTTGCATAGTAGGCTGAGAAGTGAGTTCTGGCTACTAGGTACGACATATATATATATAATATATATAATATATATACTATTACACTACACCCTTATATATTACACTAATATATATATATATATATATATATATATATATATATATATATATATATATATATATATATATATATATATGTCGTACCTAGTAGCCAGAACTCACTTCTCAGCCTAATATGCAAGGCCCGATTTGCCTAATAAGCCAAGTTTTCATGAATAATTGTTTTTCGACTACCTAACCTACCTAACCTAACCTAACTTACCTTTTTCAGCTACCTAACCTAACCTAACCTATAAAGATAGGTTAGGTTAGGTTAGGTAGGGTTGGTTAGGTTCGGTCATATATCTACGTTAATTTTAACTCCAATAAAAAAAAATTGACCTCATACATAGTGAAAAGGGTAGCTTTATCATTTCATAAGAAAAAAATTATAGTAAATATATTAATTCAGGAAAACTTGGCTTATTAGGCAAATCGGGCCTTGAATAGTAGGCTGAGAAGTGAGTTCTGGCTACTAGGTACGACATATATATATATATATATATTTAATATATATATTATATAAATTTATATATATATATATATATTATTTATATATATATTATATATATAATTATATAGGTCATATGTTTTTGTATTTTTGCTGATTTGTTAGTAAATAATAAAAGAAATATAAATTATTTGATTTTTTTACCCTTAAATTGGTTTTAATATTTAAATTGAAAACAATAATATAATATAAAAAAATATAAGAAAAATAATAGTACATTATAAAATAAAATATAATAAAAATAATATAATATAATATAAAATAATATAATTTAATTTCAAGAAATTTAACTTTAAACACAAAGATGTGAAAAGGGTTCAGATTAGGCTCAAACCTTTCACAAGAGATTCATATTGGTGTATGAATGGATTATGAATGACTCATGTTAGGAGTGTAAAGTTGCCACAACATCTCAAATTAGTGTTAGATACATAGGTCTTGGTTATAAGTTTTGGAAACCTATTTAAGTCCACACACAATATCGTATCTGATACGATAAAACAAACGTTTCCAATCCTTTCAAATACTTTCCAGATATGTTGTGGCAACCTAAAATTGTTTGCTGGGTGATACCTAATACCACTGCCAACTACCACAACTGCAACCTTTATTTCGATCGTGATCCTGGCGAGATCGCCAATGTTGGGGGTTTGTTCCCGGTGAGCAACCGTATCAGTACTTATCCTGGCGAGGTCGCCAATGTTGGGGGGTATTGTTCCACTCTCTGGTGGTGTGAGCAACAGTTATTCTCAAGGTCATTCACCGTAGCCCTGCGGGTCTTCACTCTATCCTCGCGGCGCCACTGTACACCAGGAGTGTATCCCAGTCAATCCCAACCGGCCTCTGATCGAGAAGGAGTGGGAACACAACTCGTTCACTTAACTGTTATGTGCCCGCCCCAACAATAGCCCAGCAAACAATTTTAGGTTGCCACAACATATCTGGAAAGTATTTGAAAGTATTGGAAACGTTTGTTTTATCGTATCAGATACGATATTGTGTGTGGACTTAAATAGGTTTCCAAAACTTATAACCAAGACATATGTATCTAACACTAATTTGAGATGTTGTGGCAACTTTACACTCCTAACATGAGTCATTCATAATCCATTCATACACCAATATGAATCTCTTATGAAAGGTTTGAGCCAATAATCTGAACCCTTTTCACATCTTTGTGTTTAAAGTTAAATTTCTTGAAATTAAATTATATTTCATATTATATTATTTTTATTATATTTTATATTATATTATTATTTTCAATTTAAATATTAAAACCAATTTAAGGGTAAAAAAATCTAATAATATATATTTCTTTTATTATTTACTAACAATTATAATTATTTACTAACGGAGAGAGGGGAGGCTGTACGGCGGAGAGTGACGGCTGTGGCGGACAGTGGCGGCGGTGGCGGATAGTGGCGGCGGGCGGACAGTGGCGGCGGCGGGCGGACAGTGGCGGCGGGCGGACAGTAGCGGCGGTGGCGGATAGTGGCGGCGGGTGGACAGTGGCGGCGGTGGCGGATAGTGGCGGCGGGCGGACAGTGGCGGCGGGCGGACAGTGGCGTCGGGCGGACAGTGGCGGCGGTGGCGGATAGTGGCGGCGGGCGGACAGTGGCGGCAGGCGGACAGTGGCGGCGGTGGCGGATAATGGCGGCGGGCGGACAGGGCGGCGGCGGGCGGACAGTGGCGGCGGGCGGACAGTGGCGGCGGGAGGACAGTGGCGGCGGTGGCGGATAGTGGCGGCGGGCGGACAGTGGCGGCGGGCGGACAGTGGCGGCGGGCGGACAGTGGCGGCTGTGGCAGATAGTGGCGGCGGGCGGACCGTGGCGGCTTTGGCGGCGGTGGTGGACAGTGGCAGCGGGCGGACAGTGGCGGCGGCGGGCGGACAGTGGCGGCGGCGGGCGGACAGTGGCGGCGGCGGGCGAACAGTGGCGGCGGCGGGCGGACAGTGGAGGCGGCGGGCGGACAGTGGTGGCGGCGGGTGGACAGTGGTGGCGGCGGGCGGACAGTGGTGGCGGCGGGCGGACAGTGGTGGCGGCGGGCGGACAGTGGTGGCGGCGGGTGGACAGTGGTGGCGGTGGCAGACAGTGGTGGCGGTGGCGGACAGTGGCGGCGGTGGCGGACAGTGACGGCGGTGGCGGACAGTGGCGGCGGTGGCGGACAGTGGCGTACACTGGCGGCTGTGTCTGGCGGTGGTGGCGGGCGGTGGCGGGTGGTGGCGTCTGTGATGAGTGGTGGCGGCTGGCGGTGGTGGGTGGTGGCGGCGGTGGTGGTGGGTGGTGGTGGCGGTGGTGGGTGGTGGTGGCGGCGGTGGTGGTGGGTGGTGGTGGCGGCGGCGGCTGGTGGTGGTGGGTGGTGGCGGCGGTGGTGGTAGGTGGTGGTGGTGGTGGTGCGTGGTGGTGGCGGCGGCGGCTGGTGGTGGTGGGTGGTGGCGGCGGTGGTGGTGGGTGGTGGTGGCGGCGGCGGCGGGTGGTGGGTGGCGGCGGCGGCGGCTGGTGGTGGTGGGTGGTGGCGGGGGGTGGTGGTGGGTGGTGGCGGCGGGTGGTGGGTGGTGGCGGCTGTGGTGGGTGGTGGCGGGCGGTGGCGGGCGGTGGCGGGCGGTGGCGGGCGGTGGCGGGCGGCGGCGGCTGTGGTGGGTGGTGACGATCGGCGGTGGGGGGGGCTGGTGGCGGCTGGCGGTGGCGGCTTGCGGTGGCGACTGTGGCAACGGGCGGTGACGGCTGATAGCGGGCGGTGGTGGCGGCTGGTGGCAGGTGGTGGTGGCGGTGGTGGCGGCTGGTGGTGGCGGCTGGTGGTGGTGGCAGCTGGTGGCGGTGATGGCGGCTGGTGGTGGTGGCAGCTGGTGGCGGTGATGGCGGCTGGTGGTGGTGGTGGTGGCGGCTGGTGGTGGTGGCAGCTGGTGGCGGCTGGTGGCGGTGATGGCGGCTGGTGGTGGTGGTGGTGGTGATGGCGGCTGGTGGCGGGCGGTGGCGGGCGGTGGCGGCTTGTGGCGGCTGGTGGTGGCTGCGGTGGTGGGTGGTGGTGGTGGTGGTGGGTGGTGGTGGCGGCTGTGGTGGGTGGTGGCGGTGGTGTCGGCGGCGGCTGTGGTGGGTGGTGGCGGCGGCGGCGGTGATGGGTGGTGGCGGCGGCGGTGGTGGTGGGTGGTGGTGGCGGCGGTGGTGGTGGGTGGTGGTGGCGGCGGCGGCTGGTGGTGGTGGGTGGTGGTGGTGGGGGGTGGCGGCAGGTGGCGGTGGTGGGTGGCGGTGGCTGGTGGCGGGTGGCGGCTGGTGGTGGGTGGTGGCGGCGGGTGGTGAGTGGCGGTGGTGGGTGGCGGTGGCTGGTGGTGGGTGGTGGCGGGTGGCGGCTGGTGGTGGGTGGCAGGTGGCGGCGGGTGGTGGGTGGTGGCGGCGGGTGGTGAGTGGCGGTGGTGGCTGGCGGTGGCTGGTGGCGGGTGGCGGCTGGTGGTGGGTGGTGGCGGGTGGCAGCTGGTGGTGGGTGGTGGCGGGTGGCGGGTGGCGGCTGGTGGTGGTTGGTGGCGGGTGGCGGGTGGCGGGTGGCGGCTGGTGGTGGGTGGTGGCGGGTGGCGGCTGGTGGTGGGTGGTGGCGGGTGGCGGCTGGTGGTGGGTGGCGGCTGGCGGCTGGTGGTGGGTGGTGGCGGCGGGTGGTGAGTGGCGGTTGTGGGTGGCGGTGGCTGGTGGCGGGTGGCGGCTGGTGGTGGGTGGTGGCGGGTGGCGGCTGGTGGTGGGTGGTGGCAGGTGGCGGCTGGTGGTGGGTGGTGGTGGGTGGCGGCTGGTGGTGGGTGGTGGCGGGTGGCAGCTGGTGGTGGGTGGTGGCGGGTGGCGGCTGACGGTGGGTGGTGGCGGGTGGCGGCTGGTGGTGGGTGGCGGCTGGTGGTGGGTGGCGGCGGGTGGCGGCTGGTGGTGGGTGGCGGGTGGCGGCGGGTGGCGGCTGGTGGTGGGTGGTGGCCGGTGGCGGCTGGTGGTGGGTGGTGGCGGGTGGCGGCTGGTGGTGGGTGGCGGCTGGTGGTGGGTGGTGGGTGGTGGCGGGTGGCGGCTGGTGGTGGGCGGCAGGTGGCGGCGGGTGGCGGCTGGTGGCGGCCAGCTGGGACACACCCTTCACCACTGAAGGTCTGAGCACAACTAACCATATGTCTCTCTCACCCACCAGCCCAGTGTTGCCAGCTCGCGCTCTCAAAATGTTTCCTTCAAAGATTGTATATTATCTTTGAACAACAAGTTTGATTATCAATGAAATAATGCATATATTATTGTCACATTAATACTGTTCAATATCTTATTACATTCCTGCGAAATAATTATAATTTGAAACAGGACAAAATATCCCACATATATATAAAAACCAACATTAGAGATCACGAGGCCTAGGCCTCGCCTGTGACCACACATCCTGCCTCCCTGGCCTGCTACCCTCTCACACCTCACACTCTTAACTCTCTCATAATCACTCTCACTCTCTTACTCTGTCACTCTTACTCTCTGTCACTCTTACTCTCTGTCACTCTTACTCTCTGTCACTCTTACTCTGTCACTCTTACTCTGTCACTCTTACTCTCTGTCACTCTTACTCTCTGTCACTCTTACTTTCTGTCACTCTTACTCTCTGTCATTCTTACTCTCTGTCACTCTTACTCTGTCACTCTTACTCTCTGTCACTCTTACTCTCTGTCACTCTTACTCTCTGTCACTCTTACTCTCTGTCACTCTTACTCTCTGTCACTCTTACTCTGTCACTCTTACACTCTGTCACTCTTACTCTCTGTCACTCTTACTCTCTGTCACTCTTACTCTCTGTCACTCTTACTCTGTCACTCTTACTCTCTGTCACTCTTACTCTCTGTCACTCTTACTCTCTGTCACTCTTACTCTCTGTCACTCTTACTCTGTCACTCTTACTCTGTCACTCTTACTCTCTGTCACTCTTACTCTCTGTCACTCTTACTCTCTGTCACTCTTACTCTCTGTCATTCTTACTCTCTGTCAATCTTACTCTGTCACTCTTACTCTCTGTCACTCTTACTCTCTGTCACTCTTACTCTCTGTCACTCTTACTCTCTGTCACTCTTACTCTGTCACTCTTACTCTCTGTCACTCTTACTCTCTGTCACTCTTACTCTCTATCACTCTTACTCTGTCATTCATACTCTGTCACTCTTACTCACTCTCAGTCACCCTTACCCATTCATACTCACTCTTACTCTCATACTCTTACTCTCAATTACTCTTACTCTCAATCACTCTTACTCCCAATCACTCCTACTCCCAATCACTCCTACTCTCAATCACTCCTACTCTCATTCTTACTCTTACTCTTACTCCCAATCACTCTTACTCTCAATCACTCTTATTCTCATTCTTACTCTTACTCTCACTCTTACTCCCAATCACTCTTACTCCTAATCACTCTTACTCTCAATCACTCTTACTCTCAATCACTCTTACTCTCAATCACTCTTACTCTCATTCTTACTCTTACTCACTCTTACTCTCAATCACTCTTATTCTCATTCTTACTCCTACTCTCACTCTAACTCCTACTCCCAATCACTCTTACTCCCAATCACTCTTACTCTCAATCACTCTTACTCCCAATCACTCTTACTCTCAATCACTCTTACTCTCAATCACTCTTACTCTCAATCACTCTTACTCTCACTAACTCTCAATCACTCTTACTCTCAATCACTCTTACTCTCATACTCACCCTTACTCTCAATCACTTTACTCTCACTCTTACTCATTCTGTCACCCTTACTCTCACTCTTACTCACTCTGTCACTCTTAGTCTCAGTCACTCTTACTTATACTCACTCTTACTCACACTTACACACTCTCTGGCACTCTCACTCACCTTCAGTCACTCTTACTCACTCTTACCCACTCTCGCTCACTCTTACTCACTCTAGTTAATAAGAACACGCCAATATAAGACAACAAAACGTTTTCAGATTCTTTCTCACCACTTTCCAGCAACTTTTATAATTTATATAAATTATCTTAGGGAATAATACATAAATTATATATTTAAACATGATATTAGTGTTTAGTGGAATGCATAAGGAGTCAAATTGTGTTAAAAAGAGCGATTTTTAGAAAATTTGGAAAACTACTTTTTTCTGTTCATATTATAACTAAATGGATTTTAAAGGTTTCACTCAGCCAATATATATATCATTCACAATTTATTAATGAATTTTACAAAAAAACACCATAAATTTTATATTTAAACATGTAAAAACTATTTGTTTTACACTTGGAAGAAAATAATTGTAGAAAAACAATTTATAATTAAACCTTTGAGTTTGGATTTTTTGAGTAAAAGTTTCTCAAAGGCTCTCCTGCACCATTCTCAATGCAAATCATTCCCACACCTATGGGAAGAGATAGGCGAACGTTGTGTAGATGATTTGTGTTTGCTGGGAGGGCTCTACTATTAACCACAAGGTCGCCAACTGGTGTTTTCGGTGTCCAGTAACACGTCAGTGGATTAGTTGAATTGTGGTAACCGTGGCAAGGACACACTCGATAGATCAGGATATCAGGCAGGTATTTACTTCTATCACTCTCTGCTTTCAGGTATTATATAGCCACAAGATATATGGAGGGGATGATATAAACACAAATGTATTTTGTATTTTACTTAAAACTCATTCAAAGACATCACAAGGTCATATCAATAAACAATCAGCTGATCCAGGCGGGAGTCGTTCATTCCCACGTATAATATGCACTCACTAAGGTGGCAACACTCCCCCTCTCGTCACTGTCAAAATCAGCTGGGCGCCTTCCCCCGCGCGAATGTTTATTGCTTGTTTCTCTGGCTTCACGCGCACTGTTTCTTTAAGTTCTCAAAGATCACTAGAAGTTCGAACACTTGATATTTGCGACAATAGCATGTATTACTTCGCTACACTGATCTTGGGCTCAAACAAACATTTCTATATTTACGTATGACAATAATTCACTGCCAAGGTATTACTCACTGCCCTTCATTTAATGATAACTTATGAAGTGTTTAACACTGGAGTTCTCAGTATTTCCTTTCGTGGGCGATAACACAATTAATCACTGCACACATGAATGATTATTCAATGCACGAACATAGACATATATAATATATATATAGATGAATCAGACATCAATAAATGGTAATAACATAGTTACTGGGCACATAGCCTAACTTCCAAATACTGGCATAATATTATATATATTCTCTCACTATATGATTACATTAAAGTCTCATGAAAGACATTCTCAACACAGTAAATTCATCAATTATTCCGGGTGCCTGTACACACCAATAATAATATATATATGTATCGTGAGTACCCTTGATAGTACTACTCTGCACACTGGTGCCTTACTGTGACATAGGTGAGCTTTGCTCACGACATACAAAATCCTCAGGTTAAATAATATAGCTGAATAATATAGCTGACTAAAGGGGAATTGGGAGGGAAACTAGAACCACCTACTTTCACCTATCCTCCGATGAGAGTTGAGTTGTAGCTCCTGGTCCTGGCTTCTGCCTTGTGTCAGGAACGCCCCCACACACACACTGTCGTGTCCTCCAGGAACTCAATCAATGTCCCACTGTAAGCGCGTCGTCTCCGTGCCTTCTCCCAGCAGGTCCGTGCTCCTCCTTGACTTCTTGTAGGGTTGGAGTCGGTCTCCCGGCCGTCGACTTCTCCCAGCTACGGCTGCCTGCCTACTTCTCGGCTGCAGTCGTTCGGATTCCCGAGTAGTTTCTTTCTTCCTCTGTTTCCCAGTGGCTCTATCCAGCCACTACGCCGTCACAAATGGGTGAACTGCCTCAGACGTCGCATACGTCACTGCACAGACTTCACTTCTTCTTGCACAGTACCTGTCCTGGAGCACTTGTTGCTCAATATCCGTCGATTCCCTCTCTGGTTCAACACATGAACGAAGGAAGACCTCACAGAGTACTGGCAGACTTCGGGTGACGCGTAAAATCCACGGGAGCGGAAAACAACTGTCAAACTGACAGGACCAATCTTCGCATGTCCAACCACCTTGACGTGTCATGTCAGACTGATGGCGCCAACGCGGCGCGCTGACCGGACCCCCCTCCTTCGTGAGGTCACATTCGCCACGGGAGGTTTTCATTGGCTCCCAGTGCCACATTGCTGTCGGTGACCTATCCGGTGTTATTGACGTCACACAGTGTTGGCGGGGAAACAGGAGAACCAGCGCCATCTTGGCTTCCTAAAGGGCCTAAACCACAGGCCAGAATACTATTGTTTTATAAATTTCTCGGCACTCCGAGAACACTCCTTCCTCCCACATATATCAAATTGATGCCTGCGACGTAGAGAACGCTTGGGTAAAGTGGACATGACTGTTACTGCAGGCGTGGGAGAAATATAAGGGGGGGAACACCGTCACAATATATATATATATATATATATATATATATATATATATATATATATATATATATAAATATATATATATATATATATATATATATATATATATATATATATAAATATATATATATATATATATATATATATATATATATAAATATATATATATATATATATATATATATATATATATATATTTATATATATATATATATATATATATATATATATATATATATTTATATATATATATATATATATATATATATATATATATATATATATATATATATATATTTATTTATATATATAAATATATATATATATATATATATATATATATATATATATATATATATATATATATATATATATTTATATATATATATATATATATATATATATATATTTATATATATATATATATATATATATATATATATATATATATATTTATATATATATATATATATATATATATATATATATATATATATATATATATATATATATATATATATATATATATATATATATATATATACATATGTTGTACCTAGTAGCCAGAACGCACTTCTCAGCCTACTATGCAATGCCCAATTTGCCTAATAAGCCAAGTTTTCATGAATTAATTGTTTTTCGACTACCTAACCTAACCTAACCTAACTTTTTCCGCTACCTAACCTAACCTAATCTATAAAGATAGGTTAGGTTAGGTTAGGTAGGATTGGTTAGGTTCGGTCATATATCTACATTAATTTTAACTCTAATGAAAAAAAATTGACCTCGTACATATTGAAATGGGTAGCTTTATCATTTCATAAGAAAGAAATTAGAGAAAATATATTAATTCAGTAAAACTTGGCTTATTAGGCAAATCGTGCCTTGCATAGTAGGCTGAGAAGTGCGTTCTGGCTACTAGGTACGACATATATATATATATATATATATATATATATATATATGTCGTACCTAGTAGCCAGAACTCACTTCTCAGCCTACTATGCAAGGCCCGATTTGCCTAATAAGCCAAGTTTTCATGAATTAATTGTTTTTCGACAACCTAACCTACCTAACCTAACCTAACCTAACTTTTTCGGTTACCTAACCTAACCTAACCTATAAAGATAGGTTAGGTTAGGTTAGGTAGGGTTGGTTAGGTTCGGTCATATATCTACGTTAATTTTAACTCAAATAAAAAAAAATTGACCTCATACATAATGAAATGGGTAGCTTTATCATTTCATAAGAAAAAAAATTGAGAAAATATAATAATTCAGGAAAACTTGGCTTATTAGGCAAATCGGGCCTTGCATAGTAGGCTGAGAAGTGAGTTCTGGCTACTAGGTACGACATATATATATATATATATATATCGCAGCACTCGGCCTACTATGCAAGGCACGGATTGCCTAATAAGCCAAGTTTTCTTAAAATTATATATTTTTCAATTTTTTTTTTAAGTAATGATAAAGCTATTTATTTCGTTATGTAATTTGTATATATTTGAGTTAAAACTAACGTAGATATATGCCTGATATTTCTGATATATGCCTGATATAGATATTTCCTGCCCGAAACGCTTTGCGTAATAGTGGCTTTAGGCATTGTATGTACTAGCTCTATCTATAAATCCATCAATCTTTGTAAAATCTCTTGTATTTATGTACCTTACCTAAATAAACATTTATTTAATTATTTATATTTATATGACCGAACCTAACCAACCCTACCTAACCTAATCTAACCTAAGCAAACTCAACTACGTCAATACTTTATGTTCTTAATATAATATAGTAAAATCAATTCAAATAAACTACATGGAAACAATTTATTGAAATTAATGAAAATCACTCGGTGTATTAGGCATATCAGGCTTTGCATAGTAATCCGAGAAGTGCGTTCTGGCTACTACGTACGACATATATTTATATATATGTCGTACCTTGTAGCCAAAACGCACTTCTCAGCCTACTATGCAAGGCCCGATTTGCCTAATAAGCCAAGTTTTCATGAATTAATTGTTTTTCGACTACCTAGCCTACCTAACCTAACCTAACAAAACTTTTTTGGCTACCTAACCTAACCTAACCTATAAAGATAGGTTAGGTTAGGTTAGGCTAGGTAGGGTTGGTTACGTTCGGTCATATATCCATGGTAATTTTAACTCCAATAAAAAAGAATTGACCTCATACATAATGAAATGGGTAGCTTTATCATTTCACAAGAAAAAAATTAGAGAAAATATAATAATTCATGGAAACTTATATATAATATATATATATATATATATATATATATATATATATATATATATATATATATATATATATATATGTCGTACCTAGTAGCCAGAACGCACTTCTCGGCCTACTATGCATGGCCCGATTTGCCTAATAAGCCAAGTTTTCATGAATTATTATATTTTCTCTAATTTTTTTCTTATGAAATGATAAAGCTACCTATTTCATTATGTATGTAGTCAATATTTTTTTATTGGAGTTAAAATTAACATAGATATATGACCGAACCTAACCAACCCTACCTAACCTAACCTAACCTATCTTCATAGGTTAGGTTAGGTTAGGTAGCTGAAAAAGCTAGGTTAGGTTAGGTTAGGTAGGTTAGGTAGTCGAAAAACAAATAATTCATGAAAACTTGGCTTATTAGGCAAATCGGGCCATGCATAGTAGGCTGAGAAGTGCGTTCTGGCTACTAGGTACGACATATACATATATATATATATGTCGTACCTAGTAGCCAGAACGCACTTCTCAGCCTACTATGCAAGGCCCGATTTGCCTAATAAGCCAAGTTTCCATGAATTATTATATTTTCGTTTCGAGAAGTGCGTTCTGGCTACTAGGTACGACATATATATATATATATATATATATATATATATATATATATATATATATATATATATATATATATATATATATATATATGTCGTACCTAGTAGCCAGAACGCACTTCTCAGCCAACTATGCAAGGCCCGATTTGCCTAATAAGCCAAATTTTCCTGAATTAATACATTATATCTATTTTTTTTCTTATGAAATGATAAAGCTACCCATTTCATTATGTATGAGGTCAATTTTTTTTTTATTGGAGTTAAAATTAACGTAGATATATGACCAAACCTAACCAACCCTACCTAACATAACCTAACCTATCTTTATAGGTTAGGTTAGGTTAGGTAGCCGAAAAAGTTAGGTTAGGTTAGGTTAGGTAGTCGAAAAAACATTAATTCATGAAAACTTGGCTTATTAGGCAAATCGGGCCTTGCATAGTAGGCCGAGAAGTGCGTTCTGGCTACTAGGTACGACATATATATATATATATATATATATATATATATATATATATATATATATATATATATATATATATATATATATATATATATATATATATATAACTGAAAACTCACACCCCAGAAGTGACTCGAACCCATACTCCCAGGAGCAACGCAACTGGTATGTACAAGACGCCTTAATCCACTTGACCATCACGACCGGACATAATGAGGTGATAGCCGAGGCTATTTGAACCACCCCACCGCCGGCACTCGGATAGTAATCTTGGGCATAGCATTTTACCAAATCACCTCATTCTTTGGGGCACACGTGAGGAACACAAATGCGAACAAGCCTGAATGGTCCCCAGGACAATATGCAACTGAAAACTCACACCCCAGAAGTGACTCGAACCCATACTCCCAGGAGCAACGCAACTGGTATGTACAAGACGCCTTAATCCACTTGACCATCACGACCGGACATAATGAGGTGATAGCCGAGGCTATTTGAATCACCTCCACCGCCGGCACTCGGATAGTAATCTTGGGCATAGCATTTTACCAAATCACCTCATTCTTTGGGGCACACGTGAGGAACACAAATGCGAACAAGCCTGAATGGTCCCCAGGACAATATGCAACTGAAAACTCACACCCCAGAAGTGACTCGAACCCATACTCCCAGGAGCAATGCAACTGGTATGTACAAGACGCCTTAATCCACTTGACCATCACGACCGGACATAATGAGGTGATAGCCGAGGCTATTTGAACCACCCCACCGCCGGCACTCGGATAGTAATCTTGGGCATAGCATTTTACCAAATCACCTCATTCTTTGGGGCACACGTGAGGAACACAAATGCGAACAAGCCTGAATGGTCCCCAGGACAATATGCAACTGAAAACTCACACCCCAGAAGTGACTCGAACCCATACTCCCAGGAGCAACGCAACTGGTGTGTACAAGACGCCTTAATCCACTTGACCATCACGACCGGACATAATGAGGTGATAGCCGAGGCTATTTGAACCACCCCACCGCCGGCACTCAGATAGTAATCTTGGGCATAGCATTTTACCAAATCACCTCATTCTTTGGGGCACACGTGAGGAACACAAATGCGAACAAGCCTGAATGGTCCCCAGGACAATATGCAACTGAAAACTCACACCCCAGAAGTGACTCGAACCCATACTCCCAGGAGCAATGCAACTGGGCGTCTTTGAAAGTTTTGAGAGGAGTACGGCACTTACGTCCGTAGAGCATCTCATAAGAAGATACTCCTAGAGACTCATTGGGGAGACTTCTGAAAATTCACATGATGAGATCAAGTTGTTTATCCCAGTCCTTCAAGGTGTCATTGCAGAATTTCTTTAGGAGTGCTTTAATTGTCTGATGACTACGTTCATGAGAACCCTGTGAAGCAGGATGATAGAGGCTGGACAGTACCTGTGTGATGTTGAACTCCTCCAGTGTCTTCTTGAAGAGATCACTGGTGAAGTTGGTGCCACAGTCGCTTTGAACCTCTCTTGGAAATCCATACTGGGTGAAGATCTTCAATAGGTGTTTCACCACAGTAGCAGCCGTAATGTTCTTTACTGGAGCTGCTATGGGGAACCTGGTGGTAGGACACATGATAGTTAATATATATGCGTTGCCAGAACTGGTCCGGGGTAAAGGACCAACACAGTCTATGATGAGTCTGTGGAAAGGTTCCGCAGGCACCTGGATGGGTTTTAGTGGAGCCTGGGGAATAGAGATGTTAGGTTTACCTGCCATCTGACATGTATGACACTGTTGTACGTACTTTTTAACGTCTTTTACCATACCTGGCCAGTAGTAGTCTTGTCTGATTCCGTGGTAGGTTTTGTTGAAACCATATTGAGAAAGAGCTCCGTGGGCCAGGTGTAGAATTTCAGGCCGTATGCTGGTGGGAACCACTAGTTGTTCGACATTGGCCCAATCGTCATCCTCCTACAGCTTGCTGGGTCTGTATCTGCGGTAGAGCAATTCATTCTCTAGGAAGAACCCAGGGATACTGTCAGGTTGAGTCTCAGCCTGGAAGAATAATGGTGTTAATAATTGATCTTCCCTCTGTAACTTACGGAACTCCAAACTAGTAAGATTTGGGGGTAGATTCTGAGGGTCTTGAGGGACAGCGGTAGTAGTAGAGTCAGCTGGTTGCGGGCGTGCAGCTTGTGCACGGGTGGTCACCAAAACCGGAGGAGAAACTTGATCACTTTCTTGAACCTCTGCTGTAACATATTCAAAGATGGGATTACCCATTATAGAGGTACACACCTGGGGTTTGTCCGAGATGATTAGGTTGGGCGGTTGCAGATCTTCTGCCAAGTCGTTGCCCAGGAGAAGTTGCACTCCAGGCATGGGAAAAGGCTTTTCCCTGATGGCGACATGGACTTCACCGGTCACGAAGGGACAATCCAGGTGGACTCTGGCGAGTGGATATGGAGTGGTAGCAGTGAGGTCAGTGATAAGGACGGTTTCCCCGGTGTAGGTGACGTTAGGCACAGCCGATTTCATTATGATGGACTGAAGAGTCGCTGTGTCCCTCAAGATCTTCAATTTGAAACGACCCTCCGAATCTGTACCGTTGGTAGAGACAGTTCCAGGATACAGGTGTTTACTGAAGAGAGAAAGATCATTAACATGAACACCAACATTCATCACAGGCTTACCGGACTTAGGAGTCTGTTTGGGTTTAGTAGATTCATTGCTCTTGTATTGAGCCTTCCCACATCTATCTATGGTATGTCCATAGAGTTTGCAATACTTACAATACAATTGTGAGCTCGCTTGCTCTGTACTCACTTTATCGTAACTGTACCAAGACTTCTTACTGGAAGGTGGTTCTGGTGTCAGCCGGTGGATGAGGCTGTAGGTGTCAGCCGACTTCACACATTTGATGTAGTTGGTTTCTTCTTTATCTGCTAGATATAAACGGACGGAAGGGGGAACACGTCTCAAGAATTCCTCAACTAGCATGAGGTTGATGAGTTCTGCAAATGTGCTGCTTCCAGCCATTTCATGAAATATCTTTTCTTGGTATTGGCAAATTCTAGAAAGGTGGTAGTACTTGCCTTTAGATGATCACGGAATTTTCGTCTGTAGCTTTCGGTGGAGAGAAGGTAGGCGTCCAACACTGCTTGCTGCAGGGTCTGGTAGTCATTCTCAGACGCTAAGGTACTGAGAGTAACCGCAGCTCTACCTGTAAGATGCACTCTGAGAAGGGTGGACCATTGATCAGCAGGCCAGCTAAGTTTATTAGCTAGGGTCTCAAAGGTGGTAAAAAAAACATCAATCTCTGTCTCAACGAATGGTGGCATTAACTTACTTGCATGGGAGACATTGAAACTTACAGGAAGACTAGCGGTAACTTGCTGGCGTTGAGTGTGGCGTGTAGTCTCCAAAGCGAGTTCTTGTCGACGACATTCTATAACCATATCCGCTTGTTGTTTGTCACGCTCGCGTTGTATCCCCAGGTGGCGTTGTTTTGCTTCAAGCTGTACTCGCTCACGCAAACGGAGTATTACAGCCTCACGTTCTTTGAGGATGACTTCACGTTCCAGTTCTTCTTTCCTGATTGCAGCTTCTCGTTCTTTCTCTTCTTTCCTTATTGCAGCCTCTCTTTCTTGCTCTTCTTTCCTTATTGCAGCTTCTTCTTTCCTCTGAGCCGTCTCTCTTTCTTGTTCTTCTTTCCTGATGGCAGCCTCTTCTTTCCTCAGGGCCGCCTCTCTTTCTTTCATGTGGATAGCTTCTTGCTGTTGCTCCCTTTCGAGCTTGGCGAGTTCAAGTTGGAGTTTCATAGTTGCCAAATCAGTTTTATCTGCAATAGAATAAGTTTCGTGAGTTTCAGAGTCAATTGTCCCTTCATCTAAGAGGTGATCCATAATTAAGTTATTTAATTCATTTTTGTTGGCTCCATGGGGAACATCTAGTTGATACTCGTGTGCAAGAGTTTGTAATTCAGTCTTCTTGGCACGACATAAGGTCCCTATTTCACCTGCTGGATCGTTACGGAAAGCTTGGAGACGAAACATGGTGAAAGATAGCAAATAAATGTACACGAATATAGTTGTGATATGGTAAATGTCACAAACAGGATAACGTGGCAACTGGTAACTATCCTGTGGAATTTTAATCTTTAACAATTAAAGTTAATTATAGGATGGTAAATGATTAGTCAATCAAAATCGCAGGAAATCTTGTACCCGGTACTCAATGTAAGAGAATAAGGGCAAGAAAATCCTACTAAATAAGTGAAACTGAGTTTCTAAAACAAATGAAACATTTAATTGCTCCAAAAGTAAATTAGGTAGTCCAAGAATGTAGGCATACCTTGCCGAGTCTCTATAGGACATAAGCAAGGGTTTCCCACTAAATGAATATGATACTTACAGAATTAGCGACCTTTGTGCTCTGTAAAAAGAAAGCTAATTCCCTACCTAAGTAAATATCATCATCTCTGACCGACGTGTAGGGGCGAGAGTGTCAACTGGTGAAGAGAACTGCTGTTGATGTCCCAACTCAGCAACGAAGTCCGTGCTTGAGGAACTGGCCCTCTTATCCTCCTTCGGTCGGATTGCAGAAGATAGGGTGCTTTGACCCGAAGACAAACCAAAGTACCACAATGATGATCTGTCGATAATGTGAGAAATATCCTAGGGACAAAAGGTGGTAAACACGAGTAATAACACGGAGGGAGAGATGACCAATTAAGAGAATGACTGAGGCCTACAGTCACCACGTAATCCAAAATTATCTCACACTCACCATATGCTACTCTCGGAATGCACAATACACACAGCACCATATAAATATGAAAATTAATAATAATATTGAAAAGCTATAACTCTTTCAGTGCCTGAGCCTAACCTAACTTAATCTAACTTTGTCTAAGGTGCTGTCTCTGCCTTACCATTTACCTGATGTTCTCCTATTCATATAATTTCCTAAATAATCCATCAAGTCTCCATGCACTTATACAAGCATCCACCTCAGTTTCATTGTAAAATTTTACTCTTAAATCTAATCTTACCCTATTCCATTTATATTTTAAATTTATTTGTATTGATCTATGTCATTTATTGAAATCAATTATTGATCTCATTTTTGTTCTTTTAATTAAGTTCATACTAATTATAAGTTAAAACTAAGCTTAATAAAATTTATTATCTTTAAGATTATTTTACTTTACAATTATCATTTGTCAAATTTTTTTATATATTCATCTTGACAGTCTCTACTGATTTTTTGTTCTCTCCGCCAAACTTGTGTATCCTCCATGGCTATCTAGTGACCTTAATTCTACCTCTAATTGTTTCAGTTCCTTGTTTGCTTGCATTTATTGTTGTGTCTTGCCATAATTATTCTCTAATTTAGCAGACCCAATACTTTGTAAGCTGTTATTGTATTGTTATATTATTATATTGTGCTTTGCTATAATTACTTCCTATTTTACAGCAGATTTGTTTTTCATCTGTTCATGTAATTGCTTATCTTATTGTATTGTGACATTCTTTTCTATATTGATATATATTTTCTGTCTATTGTTACTTACAGTGTACCTGAGAGTACCTGTAAGCAATCTACCTCATTTTTCATTTTTGCTCAATTTTTTTGTATTGCTTAGTCTTGTTTATATTTTTGTTTTGTATATCTATATCTTGTGTTTTGTATAGTCCATGTTTATATGTTTTTTCTTTAATCTCATTCATTACCTAGGTTTCCTAGCCTAGCCATACTCCCTTACTCCATTGTACCCCTGTAAGCCCCTTTTGTGTTTGTTTGGTACAGTATTGTGTACATTTATTTATTTTTGTTTTTCTTGTTTTTCCTGCAATCAGCTTTTTTTATGCAGTCAAATATAGACCCAGAACTTAACCTCTTATCCACTATCTATGACAATAATCACTTTAATGATCTAAATTGCAGATATTTTGCAGCACATGATGTAAACAATGTATTAACTCATAGTCACAATATCTCTGTAATCAATTTGAACGTTAGATCCCTAGGCAAACACTTCGATGATGTTAGTGCCTTGATTGAAGCTATTGACAACAATTTCTCTTTTATTATACTTACTGAAACATGGTTGAAAGATGATACTACTCAACTCTTTAACATGCCTAACTACTCAGCAATCCACAACTGTCGTCAACTTCAGAGAGGTGGTGGCACTGCTCTTTACTACCACCAAGAACTAACATGCTTAAAAGAAATTAGAACTAGAGACTGCTATGGGGAGTATATCTTCGCCAGCTTCAGAGTCAAGGGTGCCGAGTCTATCCTGTCTGTGGGTGCAGTTTATAGAATTCCTAACACTGATGTGTCCGAATTCAACTCAAACCTTAGAAATCTAATACTTGATAACAGACTGAACAAAAACCACCTAATTATCGCAGGGGACTTTAATATTGACCTCTGCGAGCCAGAACACCCTACTGCTGTTAGCTTCCTCAACTGTATGAATTCCTGCTTCCTCATACCCTTAATCACTAGACCTACTAGAATCACTGATAGCACTGCCACGACTCTAGATCACATCTGGACAAATATAACCTCTCCGCTTACTTCAGGTATAATCACCGATAGCACTACAGACCATTACCCCACATTTCTCTTAACTAACATTAGCAAACCACCTCTTGAGTCAAGAGAGATACGTTTTAGACTACACAATGAAACTGCTATAGACAATTTTATAACTGCTACTGATAATGTCAACTGGGAGTCCGAGTTAGGTAACATAGAGGACATCAACCTAGCAGTTTAATCTTTTCTTCAAAAAACTCTTAGCCTTTATAATACCCACTGTCCTATGCTTACAAAACAAGTCACAACCAAAAGGCTTAACAATCCCTGGCTTACAAAGGGAATACTTAAATCTATTAATAAAAAACATGACCTTGAGAAAAAGTATAGGTTAGGGATTGTCTCCAAAGAATTCTCAAAGAATTACTCATTATTGCTATCTAAGATAATTAGACGAGCCAAAACTAAATACTACGAAGATAAATTTACCCAAATAAAGAGCAACATTAAACAAACATGGAGAACAATTTCACAAATATTGGGATCAAAGAAGTCTTTAAATAACAAACCGACTCTCCTGTCTAATAACGATGGTCAGCTTTCAGCCTCTGATTCTGCTATTGAGTTCAATAGTTTCTTCTCTTCCATTGGTTCATCCCTTGCTAATGATATTCCATCTTCCAGTACTGACATTAAGGACTATCTTACAGGGAACTATCCCCAGTCTCTGTACCTAAAGCCTATTAATTCCATTGACGTCAATGAGATAATCCTTTCCCTTAAAACCAAGTCTGGTGCCCTTGAGGAGATACCAACTTTAATCTACAAAAAAGCCTCCAGATCTTTAGCCCCTGCTATTGCTTTGCTCTTCAACAAGTCACTTGAACTCCAAACCTTTCCAGATATTCTAAAAAAAGCGAGAGTAACGCCTGTCCACAAATGTGGTGATCTCACAGATGTTAACAACTACAGACCTATATCAATCCTGCCAAACTTGTCAAAAATTTTTGAAAAACTAATCTATAAGCAGCTTTACTCATATCTAGCCAAACTCAATATACTTAGCCCTTGCCAATATGGCTTCAGGCCCAAAAAAAGCACTAACGATGCACTTATTAGTATGCTTAACTCGATTCATACAGCTCTTGATAAAAATGAGTTCCCTGTTGGGTTATTTGTGGACCTGCGTAAAGCTTTCGATACTGTCAACCACCAAAACCTTCTTCTTAAATTACATCATTATGGTGACAGAGGACACTCCCTACAATACCTCAAATCCTACCTTACTGACAGGCTCCAATGTGTTTCTGTGAATAATACAATTTCTCCCACCCTACCCATCAACATTGGTGTTCCCCAGGGCAGCATACTTGGCCCTCTCCTCTTTCTCATCTACATTAATGACCTTCCAAATGCCTCCCAACACCTCAAACCAATCCTATTTGCTAACGACACAACCTTCATTTACTCCAGTCCTGATCCCCTTGCTCTAAATGCCACAGTAAATACTGAGCTAAATAAAGTCCATCTGTGGCTAACTGCCAACAAACTCACCCTTAACATTGACAAAACTTTCTATATTCTGTTTGGCAATAAATCCTCTAATCAAATAAATCTCAAAATAAACAATACTCAAATTTGTAACAAATTAGATGGCAAATTCCTTGGCATTCTCATTGACCACAAGCTGAATTTCCAGGGACACATTCTAAACATATCAAAAAAAGTTTCAAAATCTGTGGACATTCTTTCTAAGATCAGATATTATGTACCACGCCCTGCCCTGGTGACTCTCTATTACTCCCTTATCTATCCATATCTCAACTATGGTATTTGTGCTTGGGGCTCTACTACCCAAAATCACTTACGTCCTCTAATTACTCAACACAAAGCTGCTATTAGGACAATATCCAATTCTGGCCCCAGACATCACTCGGTACCCCTACTCAAATCCCTGAATATGTTAGACATTAAGTCACTGCACATTCTCTCATGTGTACTATACATATACAAAACGCTAAATTGTAATGCCAATCCTGATCTCAAAAGCTTCATAGAAGGTTGTAACAGAACCCATGAGCACCACACCAGAAATAAATACAGTTTTGATATTCCTAGAGTACGACTTAATCAAACCAGAAAGGCTCTACAAATCAAGGGGCCCAGAATGTGGAATGACCTTCCCAACCATGTTAAAGACAGTACCTCTCTCAACCAGTTTAAGTTAAAAACGAAGCTATACCTAATAAATTCCCTGTAACCTACCTTACCTCTCTATTGTCAACCCATGTATGTTTTTTGTTTTTGTTTTTTGTTTTAAATCAACGCTGTTTTAATGTAATTTTCTGTAATAATTTGTAATTGTATTTGTGCTGTTTTTTCAACAATGTTCCCCCCTCTTTTACCTCTATTTTTATTTGTACTCAACACATTTTTTTCTTTTTACCCATTAGTTTTAAGCTTTAGTCAGTAGTGTTTTTTCCTGCCCGAAACGCTTTGCGTAATAGTGGCTTTAGGCATTGTATGTACTAGCTCTTATCTATAAAGCCAACAAACTTTGTAAAATCTCTTTATGTATGTACCTTTGCCTAAATAAAAATTATTATTATTATTTATTATTATTACTTTAGCAAAGCGAAGTACGCTTACCACAAATTGACGTTCTGGTACTAGTACCTGAGTGAAGCTCCTAGGACAGGCCCCGATTAATATGTGACGGGAAAGTGTTGGAGTGTAGATGTTCGGCAGTCCTCCAATGGCAGGTGTCAATGCCTGGTCACACTTACAAAAAAAAGATAGACTTCTTGCCTGTTGTCTGTGGTAAGTGAGAGGGAGGAACACGTAAAACACAAAGTATGAACAATGAAACTTTAATATATTTACTTTAAACATAAATGAAAATAAAGACAAATCTCGGGGAATGAAAATACAATTAAATAGCAATGATAAATGCAAAGACAATGTGAGACACAATAGTATAAAGGTGAAATAATATAATGGTGCTAAGAATATCGGCTATGGCTGAGACCTCCCTTCGTATACAAGCCAGTGAGCTTAGTATGCCAGAGAGAGATGTCAACTCTATGAGCACAAAGAATATTCTGAAGTTGATAGCTGGTCAGGGCTCTGACGTCGATTCAGGTAGATGGCGCGGAGGTGCAGTGTGCAGGTGCGCGGTCGGCGAGTCACTAATCAGGAGCAGGGAGGCTGGTATGGGTAGTTTGCTGGTTTGACGACAAGCCGGCGTGGAGGGTGTGTGGAGTAGGGGGGATCTTGGGTACGTTTTGCCTCCTGGTCAAAACGTTTTGTGCTACAGGTGGATGTATCTTGAATGTAGCATCTTATACTTGTTAACTGTTAACTAGACGTAAATTGAGGTAGGGAAGAGCAGGCTCAATCTCTCTAGAAAGAGATTATCGTCACAATATATATATATATATATATATATATATATATATATATATATATATATATATATATATATATATATATATATATATATATGCGAACAAGCCTGAATGGTCCCCAGGACTATATGCGAATGAAAACTCACACCCCAGAAGTGACTCGAACCCATACTCCCAGAAGCAACGCAACTGGTAACTACAGGGCGCCTTAATCCGCTTGACCATCACGGCCGTCAAAAGGAAGTGATAGCCGAGGCTATTTGAGCCACTTCCCCGACGGCAACTCGGATGGTAATCTTGGGCATAGCATTTCACCAAATCACCTCATTCTTTGGGGCACACGTGAGGAACACAAGTTTTCATTCGTTTTCATTCGTTTTGAGTTTTCATTCGCATATAGTCCTGGGGACCTTTCAGGCTTGTTCGCATTTGTGTTCCTCACGTGTGCCCCAAAGAATGAGGTGATTTGGTGAAATGCTATGCCCAAGATTACCATCCGAGTTGCCGTCGGGGAAGTGGCTCAAATAGCCTCGGCTATCACTTCCTTTTGACGGCCGTGATGGTCAAGCGGATTAAGGCGCCCTGTAGTTACCAGTTGCGTTGCTTCTGGGAGTATGGGTTCGAGTCACTTCTGGGGTGTGAGTTTTCATTCATATATATATATATATATATATATATATATATATATATATATATATATATATATATATATATTTATATATATATATATATATATATATATATATATATATATATATATATATATATATATATATATATATATATATATATAACTGAAAACTCACACCCCAGAAGTGACTCGAACCCATACTGCCAGAAGCACTGCAACTGATGTACAGAATCCCTTAACCACTCGACCAACACGACTGGACAAAAGAGGATAGTAGCCGAGGCTAATTCCCTATCCCCCCGCCGGCACTCTGTTGGTAATCTTGGGCATAGTATTTTATCAAATCACCTCATTCTTTGGGGCACACGTGAGGAACACAAATGCAAACAAGCTTGAATGGTCTCCAGGCATATATGCAACTGAAAACTCACACCCCAGAAGTGACTCAAACCTATACTGCACAAAGCACTGCAACTGATGTACAGGATCCCTTAAGCACTCGACCAACATGACCGGACAAGAGAGGATGGTAGCCGAGGCTAATTCCCCATCCCCCCCTCCCCCCGGCACTCTGTTGGTAATCTTGGGCATGGTATTTTACTCCCTTCCCTTTTATATAATATATATATATTACACAAAAAATTCAAGTCATCCATACACCACGTCTTCCTTAACTTAATGTTTCCTCTTTATCTTCAAAGTAATTGATTCTCACAATGTTGTAAAAAGTATAAATTACATGGTGTTACAAGGGGTGGGCTGGGGCTCCGCTAGCAATCGGCTGCTAGGGGCTCAGAAGGCAGAATACTCAGCCCCTCCAACTCCCGGGATTCACCGGAGTCTCCTTGGTCCCACAGGAGAGGACCAGCAATGTCCACCACCGCAGGTCTTTGCTCCCACCACTAAAGGGGGGGGGGTGCAACTGATTCACCCTGGGAGCCCTTCAGTCAACCACGGGGAAACTGCTGTTAACGGTTCCGGCCTAGACCCGTGGAGAAGTGAAGGAAGACTCAGGCTTACCTTATAACAATAACTTCCTTGAGTCTTGCCTGCCAGACAAAAAGGTTGCAGGAACTCCTTTCCCGCCTGCCTTCCCTATTTTCTTCTTAACAAGGTCGCCAGCTGGGTTAGTATATCAGCACCCCAGCGATGCAGTTCAGTGGGTGTATTCTATACTGTTTGTTGCCAGGGTATTGCTCCTCCCTCGATCTGCCACTGGACTATCAGCCCAGGGTACTCTCCCATAAAAGTCTGTGTGGCTTTACCTCTCTCCAGCCACTACGTTACCTGTTGCCACCAGTCAGGCTCTGATACTAGTCGGATGGCCTAGGGTACACATTTATATAAGTCTGTGTTGCTTTACCACTCTCCAGGCGACAAGAACTTCTATAGAGAACGTGATGTTCCCTAGGTGGTACTATGATGACCCTCGTGTATGCTCATAGAGAATGTTATAATGGAGGCACACTTAAACACAATGATAAAATGTGTGAATTTACTGACACAAATTACATGATCACACATACACTTACAAGCAATACAGGAAAATGAACATAAGGACAATAAATCTGGAGATCGTCAGCGTATCTTCTTTCACGACTTCCAATCACTCCTTCACCTGGGCAGATTAGACAGGAGTCACACACTCACACAGAAAGGCCTCTTCGCCACGTCGGCACCTCTTCTTCAACTATCCTGCCGTCCACACACACTGTCCTCTCCAACAGTTCTGGACACAAGCTGCCCTGCAGCCTATCCTACTACTAAAGTATTAATGCTATCCTGCAACATACAAATGCAAATATCGTGGCCTATCTAGCCTACTCAAACAAGGAGTAATATGAGGGAAATTTGATCTACCTTACATTCCTGGCTCACGATGTCTGTCCCTCGATGGTGTGAGGTTCCCACGCTTCCTGAGTCGATCCTTGACAATCCAGGAACGTTCCACAAGTCCTCAGGTGACGTGCAGCCTTCGCGTCATCGCCGATCCAATCCCAGAGATTCAGCTATCCCAATCCTGGTTCACCAGTGGGCACTGAGCTAATCACTATATTCACGCACTCGTCCCTTCCTCAAGGCGTTGCTCCTTGTCCTAGGAACGGTGTCGTCCCTCCAAAACCCTCAGTGAATGTGACCCGGTCACAGCTAAGCCTGCCCACCACACCATTCCAGGCCCTCAGCGTCGAGCGGCACAGCCCAGCGTCGCCGACCAATTTTCCAAATTTGGCACTCCTCCGCTCAATGAACTTGGCTTCTTTCTTGCTTCCCAGAAGCGCAGGGTCTCCAATAACGATGGTGGGCTACGGTGGCTAGTTTAATCCACTGAATAAGGCTTGTAGAGCCTCAAATCCTCAAGAGCTGACCGAGGCGCGTCCTCTCCTCCACAGTCAGGTCAACTCTGACGTTGGCGCCGCCCGGGGCACTTGGTGACGTCACGGCGGGCTCTGATTGGTCGCCCGTGACCCACGCCACCCAATCCGCACACATCTAGCGTTTTCTACAAAACGGCGGATCTGCAGGTAGGGGGTACTCTTTCATTTATATCAGGGCGCCACTTTCCCATTTACCTACAAACTTATAATGTAAATTTCTCCCTTATCTGGCAGCCGGTCTGGTTGCCACATATACCAGCAGACTCCCTGTACCTCAGAGAATCAGTAGGGAGAGCTGATATGACTCTTAAAGCAGGCAAACGAAAGAAATAGGAGAGGGCACAGTAACATACCCTCCTCCCCCTTAAAATAAGTCATATCGGTTAGTAAATCCGGGAGAGGGCATCTGCAACCACATTCTCTTTAATGTGCCTGATTTCTAGCCAGTACTCTTGTAACAGTAGGGCCCATCTTGTTAGCCTTTGGTTCGAGTTCTTCATCCTGTGCACGAACGTCAAGGGGTTATGATCGGTGAACACTCGCACCGGTCTAGTACCTCCACCCACATAGACGTCGAAATGCTTCAGTGCCAGGATCAGGGCTAAGGCTTTCTTTTCCACTGTACTTTAAGCCCTCTGGTGCTTTTCGAATTTCTTCGAGTAGAATGCCACTGGATGGTGAACTCCGTCCTTCTCTTGAGCTAACATGGCTCCAATCCTCATGTCGCTAGCGTCGACGTACACGATAAAGTCTGACTCAAAGTCGGGCGAAATCAGCACTGGCGCTTCAGTTAATAACTTCTTAGTCTTTTCGAAGGACTCTTGGCATGCTTCCCCCCACTTCCATCTAACGTTCTTAGATAGCAATTCAGTCAGAGGGTGTGCCATTGTCGAGAAGTTCTTGCAAAATCCTCTATAGTATCCAATCATTCCTAGATATCGTAACAATTCTTTTCTCGTCCTGGGATTTGGATATTCTTTGATTGCCATCACTTTCTGGTCTACGGGAGTCACTTCCCCTTGACCCACGACGAAACCTAAGTATTCGAATCGAGCCTTTCCGAATTCGCTCTTGGCCAGATTAACTGTCAGGTTCGCTTCTTCCAACCGTTGGAACAACTCCGTCTGTCGATTCATGTGTTGTTTCCAGCTATCGGCGTACACCACTATATCGTCTATATACATGGCGCAGCCTTCCATCCCTCTTAGCACTTCGTTCATCATCCTCTGAAAACAACTTCCACTGTTCTTCATACCAAACAGAAGCACTTTGTACTGGTACAATCCGTCTGGAGTAGCAAACGCTGAGATCTTTCTCGCACTCGGAGACAAAGGGATTTGATAATACCCTTTCAGCAGGTCGACCTTGGTGACAAACCTTGCGTTTCCTACTTGGTCGACACAATCACTTATTCGGAGCATCGGGTGAGAATCTGACATAGTTATGGCATTCACTTTACGATAGTCGGTGCAAAAACGATATGATCCGTCACTCTTCTTGACCAGCACACAGGGCGAGCTCCACTCACTGTTGCTGGGCTCAGCGAGATCATTCGCTAGCAGATATTCCACCTCCTGTTGCATAATCTTCCTCTTCTCAGGACTCACCCGATAAGCACTCTGCTTCATTGGCTTTCCTCCGCACATGTCCACCTCGTGCACCACACTTTTGTGCTGTCGGGGCACATCTGTGAAGAGCGACTTGTTCTTCCTCACTAGGGTCACTAGTTCTCTTCTCTTTCCTTTATCCAGATGACGCAGCCTGTCTTCTAGGTGTGTCAAACTTTCTGTATTTGACAGGCGCGTACCTTCGGCACGGGCCCACTTTCTTTCTTCTGCTGGCAACACTTGGTTCATCTCCATACACAGAACCAATTTCCCTTCTTGCAACTGTGTTGCTCCCTTCACTCCCGCACTCTCCTGCTCCTCTGGGAAGTATGGCTTCAACCGATTGATGTGACATACCTGTGTCTTGTTGGGGCGATTCGGCTTGCTGATCTCATAACTTACAGGACCCACACGCCGAACAACCGAGTATGGACCACCAAAGCGGGATTCTGTCACTCTACCTCTTCCAGGTAGCAACATCATCACTCTGGCTCCTGCCTCGAACTCCCTTGGGACAGCCTTCTTGTCGTACCAGAGCGACATCTTCTCTTGCGCTGTCTTCAGGTGATTAGCAGCCAGCTCCTTCGCCGTTTTCAATCGTTCATGGAATCTCTGCACACACTCTTCCACTGTCACTAATGTCTTCTCCGCCGTCAACTGCTCCTTCAGCATCAATAACGGGCTCCTTACTTTGTGCCCAAACACTAGCTGGAGTGGAGAGAATCCCAGAGACTCAACTATAGCATCTCGGATCGCAAACAGGGCTGAAAAGACAGCCTCATTCCATTCTTCTCTCTGTTCTGCAAAATACACTCTTAAGATGGTCTTTAGAGTGGAGTGAAACCTGTCAATCGCTCCTTGCGATTGAGGTCTATAAGGTGACGACCGTAGTTAAGCTATTCCCCAGCTCGCAATAGCCTGTCTAAACCACCTCGACTGGAAAACACTTCCACAGTCGGACTGGATCTCCTTAGGCACACCTACCCAAGCAAAGAACCGAAGGTGTCCCATGACGCATCTCGATGTCACCTTCCGCACTGGGATCGCCTCTGGAAATCTCGTCGACGCACACATGATGGTCAATAAGTAGTTATTTCCCCTTCTTGTCCTAGGTAATGGTCCCACAACGTCGATTATTAGGCGTTCAAACGCCTGGCCAAACGCAGGAACTGGAACCAAAGGTGCTTTCGGGATAGCAGGGGCATTCTTCCCCGCCTTCTGGCACGGGAAACACGTCTTGCAGATTCTTCTTACATCCGCGTCCATGCCCGGTCAATAAAAAAGTTCTCGAAGCCGGCTTAATGTCTTGGTTACTCCCTCTCATGTTCACAGAAAACGGTACCATCCGTTTTCTATGTGCTGCGAGTCAGACGCGAGCAGAAGGTAAACAGAGAGCGTACAGGACGCCCGCCAAGCTTGGAAGCTGCTAGTCATGTATCATCTTAAGTATTAAAGTCAGTAACCAAGCAATGGCTTTATATCAACCCTACAACCAAGACTTCCTCAGCTACACACGAACACCACACTGGCGACGAAGATGAACTGTGAACACAGGTATTTGTTCAAGTTAAAGCACGAAGAAGAAACATGCTGTCTCGCCCCCGGAGGAGGAAGAAGTTTTGCTGTCTGTGAGCACCATACCCGATGCTGCGTGCTAACCAATGCTGTGTGCTAACTGATGCTGTGTGCTAACCCAAGCTATGTGCTAACCAATGCTATGTGCTGACTAAAGCTGTGTACTGGGAAACTGCCAACGCTGTGTACGAAACGACGCTTTGATGCTGTATACAAAACCCGATGTTTTGTGTACGAAACGCGCTATGTCCTACAATTCTTCACGCTGTAAACTGACTGCTGTGCACACTGCTGCCAACTGCTGTACCTACTGCTAACTACTGCTGTGCCAACTGCTGTGCAGCTGTAGGTAGGAACAACACCACATGTATACAGAGCTAGGTAAGAAGTCAGTTGCTGCTATATTGTGCACTGTTGTGAACTTTTGCATTAAAATGCTTGTGTGCTTTGCAAATTTAAAGTAATTACAATGAAATCTTAACTAACATATACAGTACAGTAAGTGTTTAATATTCTGAGGAACATTTAAGTGATAAGTTTACATTTATTCAGTAAAAAATGGCAAATATACCTCAGTTTCCTGCATTTGATCCTGACTGTGACCAGACAAACCTGTCACAGACGTGGATCAAATGGCTTAAAAGGTTTGAAAATTTGCTGATACTTTCAGACATCAAAAGTGCTGAAAGAAAGCGTGCCTCTCTACTTCATTATACAGGTGATAGAGTTTGTGACATCTTTGACACACTGAAAGACACTGGTGGTGCCAAAGATTATGACACTGCCAAAGCCAAACTAACAGAGCATTTCAAACCAAGGCAAGATACTGCAATGGAAATTATGCATTTCAGGAGAGCAAAACAACTCTCTAATGAAACCGTTGATCAATACCACACACGTCTGCAGGGTTTAGCAGCCCATTGTGAGTTTGCTGATGTTGACAAAGAAATCAAACAGCAAATAATTGAAACATGCACATCTACACGTCTTCGTCGAAGAGCTCTAGAACTTGTTGATGATGAAAGTTCTCTTACCAAGATACTGGATATGGCTCGTCGAATGGAAGATGCTGCACGTGATGCTCGTGTCATGGAGTGCAGTGCCAACAACGGTTCTGTCACTGTTACTAACAGTGATGAGGTACTTAAGGTTCAGGGAGGACACCGTAATCAAAGAAGATATCATGGCAAACCCAACAACAATTTGAACCGAGAACCACATCACAAATGGGGTCAAGGAACAAAACTCAAGCAATCATAACAACTCACATCAGAGGGTGTCAACAATAAATGTTACAATTGTGGAGGAGACTACCCACACCAAGATAATGTTTGTCCTGCTCAAGGTAAGAAGTGCTATGAGTGTGGAAAACTAGGTCATTTTGGTGCTATGTGTCGTTCCGCACTAAAGAAACCACAGTCAGTGAACAAAAGTATTGTACGAGGATCAGGTCATAGGGATCGAGATGGTAAACACAATATTGCACCTCATATCCAGAATGTTAATAATGTACAAGACAACATTTCATTACAACCAGTCTCAGATGACAGTGAATGTGATTATACTTATGGAGTACAAGCAATCACAGAATGGAATGATCTTCCAAGCAACCCAGAGACTATAGTATACATTGCTGGTATTTGTCTCAAAGTTCTTATTGACACTGGATCAAACATTGACACCATTGCTGAATGTCACTATGAGAAATTTAAAAAACAGTTCCCAAAGCTTGAAAACTACAATGACAAAGCCACTGCCTATGCTTCAAAGGTAGCCTTGCCAGTGATTGGAACTTTCACTGCAGAGATTAAGTCAAAGAATGCAATGCTCACTACTACATTCCATGTTGTTAGGAATGCAAAGGAGTCTACTCAGTTACAAGACATCAACCAAATTGGTTCTACTTCAGCTTTCTAATGCTGTAGCAGTGGAATCTGCAAACAATGTTGATGCTATAGTTGCTGAATTTTCTGATCGATTTGAATCCATAGGTTGTTATACTGATAGCAAAGTACATCTGCATATCAACCCAGATGTAATTCCAGTTGCCCAACCACATCGCCGACAACCATTCTATACTCGCAAGAAAGTCGATGCCGAACTGGATAGGCTGATGGAACTAGATATCATTGAACCAGTAACAGGCCCAACACCATGGGCAAGCCCAATTGTCACTCCACCAAGCCGAAGAATCCAGATGAGATACGCATTTCTGTAGACATGCGTGTTCCCAACAAGGCAATAATGCGTGAACGCCATCCTACACCCACTGTAGATGATATGATCTACCGCTTGAATGGTGCAACTGTATTTAGCAAGTTAGATTTAAACAAGGGCTATCATCTGCTTGAACTTGATGAGGAGAGTCGCTTCATCACAACGTTTACGACACATCGAGGTCTGTATAGGTACAAGTGCCTGAGTTTTGGTATTTACAGTGCTGCCGAGGTATTCCAGCACATCATCAGCCAGGTATTGTAATAAATACTTAATGCTGACAACATGTCTGATGACATCATTGTTTATGGCCGTACCCAAGCTGAACACGACAAAGCTCTTCGTGCAACATTGGAACGCTTACGAGAAAAAAATCTGACGCTAAGCCGAGCAAAGTGTGAGTTCAATCAACATAAAATTGAATTCTTTGGACATGTACATAGTGACAAAGGTCTGTCTCCAGATCCTAAGAAAGTTGCAGATATCAAGAATGCTGCACCTTCTTCAACATCCACTGAAGTACATAGTTTTCTGGGAATGGCAAACTACTGTTCTCGCTTCATTCCAGATTTTGCTACCATTACGAAGCCTCTACGTGAGCTCCTGAAGAAAAATGCATCATGGTACTGGAGTGATATCGAGCAAAATGCATTTGATGCTGTGAAAGATGCAGTAGTAGAGAATGCGACTGCTGCGTACTTTGATCCATCAATGGACACTGAGTTAACGGTGGATGCTAGTCCTGTTGGTTTAGGTGCTGTTTTAGCCCAACACAAACCTGGTCAACCAGATTCCAGAGTAGTAATTGCCTACGCCAGCCGTTCTCTCACAGATGTTGAGCAACGATACAGTCAGACAGAGAAGGAAGCTCTTGCTCTTGTATGGGGGTGTGAACACTTCAATGTGTATCTGCTTGGTGCACTTTTCACCACGATAGTCACTGACCACAAACCGTTGGAGACCATCTTCAATAATCCAAAGTCCAAACCACCAACTCGCATTGAGAGATGGGCTCTTCGTCTGCAACCATACAACTTTACGGTGAAATACAAGCCGGGTGCAGGCAATCCCGCTGATTACATCAGTCGACATCCTGCCAACAGTTTCACCATCAGCAAGCATCGGCAAATTGCCGAGGAATATGTACACTCTGTAACCTGTGATGCAGTCCCTAAGGCTCTCACTCTTGATGAAATCTTTACTACAACTCTAGAGGACCCAACTCTGCAAGCAACAGTGGATGCATTGACTAAGAAAACGTTTCCACGCATCCCACCCTCAGGAGTTGACCAAAATGTATTCAAAGCACTAGAACGCATCCAGACAGAATTAAGTGTTACGCAACAACGCGACACCGTGCTGCGAGGTACTCGTATCGTCATTCCAGCTGTTCTCCAGCAACGTGCTCTGAAGCTTGCATATCAAGGACACCAAGGTCTTGTTAGAACCAAACAGCTGCTACGAGAAAAGGTGTGGTTTTCCTGGCATTGATCGTCAAGCACAGGACATGCATGATGCCTGTGTCTCTTGCCAAGCTGCAATGGATACTTCAAGACCAACACCTCTACAACCTTCACCACTACCTGCTGCACCATGGACGGAAGTATCGATGGACTTCTGTGGACCACTACCAACTGGAGAGTACTTTATGGTAGTCATTGATGATCACTCACGTTATCCAGAAGTAGAAATCATCCCTTCTACATCTGCAAAGGCTGTCATCCCAAAGCTCGACAAGATCTTTTCAAACTTTGGCATTCCTGAAGTTGTCAAGACGGACAATGGACCGCCATTCAATGGACAAGACTTCGTCAACTTTGCTGAGCATATTGGATTCAAACACCGCCGTGTGATGCCACTACATCCTCAAGCAAATGGAGAAGTCGAGAGATTCATGCAACCTCTCATGAAAGCGGTACGCTGTGCTCATGCCGAAGGACGATCCTGGAAACAAGCTATGTATGCTTTTCTCAGGAACTACCGTGCAACACCGCATGAAACACTGGGCAAGTCGCCTGGCGTCTTTTATTTGGACGTTCTATGAGGACGTCCTGTCACTACCTGTCATGCCAGCCAAGGTAACGGATAAACGTCTCGCTCAGAAGGATGCACTAGCCAAGGGCAAAATGAAAATTGCTCATGATCAACGTGCAAAGGAACAGTTCATAAAGGTTGGAGATACTGTTCTCGTTAAAAAGAAAAAAGAGGGAAAGCTAGATATGCCGTATGATACAAAACTATATAAAGTGATTAGTGTAAAAGAAACCATGGTAACAGCTAGTGATAGAGATCATAGTATAACACGTAATATGGCTTATTTCAAAGTGATTCCAACTAGTGTAGAAAATGATGAAGTGCAAAGTCGTACAAACGAAAAAGAAAAAAAGAGTTATAACCCGACAAACAATTCATCAAGGGATGTTATTATATTTGGGGACTCTCGTCCTAGACGTCATGTTAAACGCCCTACACGATTTGATGATTAATTGTGTTCCTATGTAATGCAAAATATTTACTTATTATGCTAAACTAAATTTAATATTGTTTGAATAATGCAGATTTCTCATTCAATATTTTGTAACCTTGTATTACAGTTTCTTTCATGTTTGTTTAACATTGCATATGTATTTTTAACATTGAAATCCTTTGTGGTAAAGATTAAGTTGTTTAAATTCTTTGTGTGCTTAATTAATGTTAAATGTATGCAATATCTCTTGATATGTTAATAACTTACTTTGTGTCAATAACTTTGCTTTGTGCTACAAGCATGGTAGACATCCTGTATTCATTCTTTTTAAAGAAAAGGAGGGGTGTCATGTTCACAGAAAACGGTACCATCCGTTTTCTATGTGCTGCGAGTCAGACGCGAGCAGAAGGTAAACAGAGAGCGTACAAGACGCCCGCCAAGCTTGGAAGCTGCTAGTCATGTTTCATCTTAAGTATTAAAGTCAGTAACCAAGCAATGGCTTTATATGAACCCTACAACCAAGACTTCCTCAGCTACACACGAACACCACACTCCCAAGTGACCCGCAGGATCAACTGAGTGTGCAAGCTTTAGCACCGCGCCTCTGTACTGCGCTGGGACCACCACCTGACGCCTCACTCTCAGCATATCACCCGCTTCTTCCCTAACCGGTTTCCATTGTCTCATTAGCACTCCCTTCTCCACGAAGAAGTGAGTCGGTGACTCGGGTCCGGCGAGACCTCCTTCCACCTCCTGTACCAACTCAGGAAACTCTTCCTTTTGCAGCTCACCTAGACGGGTGCAGTCTATACCTAGAAGACTGGTGAGAGTAACTTAGACCCTCCTATCCGACCCTTCCTCACCTGTCGCTTCTCCTCTGGCCTCTTCTCGGAACAAATGATCGAGCCCCAGGTCACCCGGCATGTTCTCTTCGGCGTGACTGGATCCTCTCACATCATCTTCCTTGACGTCTCATCCTGACGTCACCGCGCATACCGGAAATGCCACTCTCGCAAATTCCGTTTTGCCACTGATGGCGCCCGTCCTGCTGCTCTGTCGATAGGGCTCTATACCCTCCTCACCCTTAATCAAATTCGGGAGAACACATCCCCCACAGGAGTCATTCCCTAGGATCACCTGAGCTTCCATCCTGGGCAGTAAAGCACAGACCCCTACCAAGAGAGTCTGACAACCATAGTCTGAATTAAGAGTCACCTTATGAAGGGGCATCCTCACTTGTCCCCCCAACGTCCTTATCAGGGCCTCCCCTGTACTGGAACTTCTGTAGTCCTCAGGGAAGAGTGATTCACTAACAAGGGTGAAGTCGGATCCAGTGTCCCTCGGCATCCTCGCTGGCACAGGATCAGCTCCTCTTATCTTCACCGTCCCCTCACACACAAAGGGGTGAATCCTCTTCTCCCTCATCACTGGCATATCACCTGAATTATCGTTGGCTTCTTCGCTTCCTATCCTCGCGAAAGCCACGTTCCCACCGTGCCTGGGGCGACCGCACTCCCTTGCAAAGTGTCCTCGTCCCCCACAGTTGTAACACCGACCGCCTCTCCTGGGCGACCCTCTACCAGTCATCCTGGTAGCACCAACGGTAGAGGTTCCCTGAGTCCTCCTAGGACTCTCCGTCGTCGGTTCCCGGGCAGCAGCACTCGCTCCCGAGCTAGGTCCACTGCTCACAGCTTGGGGCTTCCTCCACGCGTCCCTTGAGCTCTTGAACCGGGTTACTTCATCGGGCACACTACTCTTGGGAGAGTCCCCACCTGTCCTCGCTCTTCCTGAACTCCTAAAGTTCCCTCCCGACCTGGGGTAAGGCGAGTGTCTAGGTGGCCCCTCCCCTAGGTGGAACCATGTGTATTGGCATTTGCCTTTCTATTGGATAATTTCAGCAACGTGGAGAGGGGGGACCTGCTGCATGGGTAACAGCTTCTCCTCCATATCTACCTACTCAGACTTTGCACCCTGGAGAGGACACTCCCGCTTTGCCTCACAGCGTCGAACCAACACGGGAAGCGTCAGTCTACCGGTTTTAAGTCTTATGCTCGATTGGCGAAGAGTGTGACACCAGGGGTTGCTTCCGACGGTGGGAGGGGTCATCGCGCCCCACTGGGCAGCTACCGCCCGCCTCAAGCTGGGCAAACCCCAGCCAATAAGGCGTTGCCTCGCCACGGTCCGTTAACCTCACTGGGTGCGTGGGGTTTAGGGTGAAAACCGACAAGCGGCCCGACAACTTTGCACCAAGCAATACCAAGCCAAACAAGAAAATATCCACTGCCCTAAAACTGGGCACATGGAACGTCAGGACACTGACACCAGGTTTCTCTGACGACCTGCAAGAAATCAATGACGCCCGAAAAACAGCAATCATCGATAAGGAGCTGAGCAAGCTGCAGATGGATATTGTTGCTCTCCAAGAGATCAGGCTCCCAGGATCAGGATCTGTGAGAGAAAGGACCTTCTCTTTCTTCTGGCAAGGAAAACCTCCAGATAAGACCAGAGAACATGGTGTGGGATTTGCCGTCAGGTATGCACTGTTGGGACACATTATGCCACCGATGGGGGAAACCGAACGAATTCTGTCTCTGCAACTGCACTCCCAAACAGGACCAGTCAATGTAATTAGTGCATATGCACCAACCCTGACTTCTCCAGCAGAGGCAAAGGAAAAATTCTACGATGACCTCAACAGAGTCATAGCGAGAATCCCTGTAAAGGAGCCACTGTTCATCCTCGGCGACTTTAACGCCAGAGTGGGTGCCGAGCACAACATTTGGCCCACTTGCCTGGGTCAATTCGGCATAGGGAGGATGAATGTGAACGGGCAACGTCTGCTAGAACTCTGCTGCCTTCATGGTCTTTGTGTCACCAACACGTTCTTCGGCACAAAGCCTCAACACCGAGTATCTTGGAGACACCCCAGATCCAAGCACTGGCACCAGCTTGACCTGATTCTTACCAGGCGTGCAAGTCTACCCAGCGTCAAGATTACGCGTAGCTACCAGAGTGCTGTCTGTGACACCGACCACTCCCTGGTATGTAGCAGGGTCAAGATACAACCAAAGAAGATTCATCACTCGAAAAAGGCGGGCAGACCTCGCATCGACACCACCAAGACCCGCAACCAGGACAAGGTGGAAGATTTTGCACGCGTGCTCGAGGAAGCTCTCCCTGGCCCAGCTGGGGTCACTGCCTGTAAAAGATGGGAGCACTTCAGAGACGCTGTGTTCAATGCTGCCATTTCCATCTTTGGCAAGAAGACCAGTCGGAAAGCTGTTTGCTCGAGTCGCATTGAAGAGGCTCCAAGTACTTGCAGAGAGAATCTATCCAGAATCACAATGCGGAATCAGAGCTGGCAGGTGCACCATCGACATGGTCTTTTCCCTCAGACAACTGCAGGAGAAATGCAGGGAACAGAAGCAGCCACTCTTCATAGCCTTCATAGATCTGACGAAGGCCTTCGACCTTGTCAGCAGGGATTGCCTGTTCAAGATCCTCCCCAAGATCGGATGCCCACCCAGGCTCCTCAGCATCATCAAATCTTTCTATGAGAACATGAGGGGCACCGTAGTCTTTGATGCCCTAACATCAGACGCCTTTGTCATCCAAAGTGGAGCAAAGCAGGGCTGCGTACTGGCTCCATCCCTATTCGGGATTTTATTCGCAGTTATGCTGCAGCACGCCTTCGGATCTGTCACGGAAGGTATTTACCTCCGGACCAGGTCGGATGGAAAGCTCTTTAACCTCGCCAGGCTGAGAGCCAAGACGAAGGTTCGGCTGAGGTGTCTGCGCGACTTCCTTTTTGCCGACGACGCAGCAGTCACTGCCCACTCAGCTGAAGACCTCCAACGGCTCATAACCAGCTTCAGCGAGGCCTCTCAGGCTCAAGGGAAGATTGCGACGCCGTTGTCATGGAGACATCACCCCTCCTCCTCCTGACTGATGTTTACACATTTACGCCATTCACCGCCGTTCATTCACCGAATTCAAGAAACAACCAGAAAGCAGGTGTTTAACAGTGCCTTACAATGATCACTGCACACAGTAGTGAGTCCATTCGCATGTCAGAGTCCTCACATTCATAAGGGGTCCTGCTTAGTGCATGACGTCACTGGAGTCCTGCTTAGTGCATGACGTCACTGGGGTCCTGCTTAATGCATGACGTCACTGGGAGGCCTGTTTAGTGCATGACGTTACTGGGTTCCTGCTTAGTGCATGACGTCACTGGGGTCCTGCTTAGTACATGACGTCACTGGGGTCCTGCTTAGTGCATGACGTCTCTGGGGGTTCCCCTTAGTGCATGACGTCACTGGGGTCCCCCTTAGTGCATGACGTCACTGGGGTCCCCTTAGTGCATGACGTTCCTGAGGGTGTGGAGGCTGGTGTTGATGTTGTTCAGGGCCTTGTTGAGGTTGGTGATGCAGTGCCTGGTTATGGTTATGTTGTGGCTGAGGGTGTGGAGGCTGGTGTTGATGTTGTTCAGGGCCTTGTTGAGGTTGGTGATGCAGTGCCTGGTTATGGTTATGTTGTGGCTGAGGGTGTGGAGGCTGGGGCCAGATTCACGAAGGTACTTACGAAGGTTTTTCTTCTTAGCTACGAATGTTTTACTTCTTAGCGCCTTCGTGGCGGCTTAGTCGGTATTCAGGTAGCTACACTAAGTCGAAAAAAAAACTTCGTAAGTTTGGTCCAGGATCTAAGTGTAGTGTCGACCACTCGCAGATTTACGTAAACTGGATATAACTCAATTTTTCTCTACTACATAACACTGGGATCGATTTTAAGATATTGGAACATGACCAAAATATTATAGCTGGTGAATCTCGTTTAAGAGGAGTCCTTCGTGTTAGTTATATATATGCATTCTCTGCTTGAAACTTGAAGTAAATATGTCTTTTATGATTTTAGAATTAGTTTTATAATAGCAAGATATTATACTTTATTTATTTATTTATTTATTTATTTAAATACAAGAAGGTACATTGGGTTTGTGAGAATACATAGCATAGTACAGTATTTACAATCTTGTAAAGCCACTAGTACGCGCAGCGTTTCGGGCAGGTCCTTAATCTAACAGAGAATTTTAAGTAGGTAAATTCTATCAGAATTAATAAAATGATAACAAATACATTGCAAGAAAAAAAAATGAGATGAGAGAGATTAGTAAGTATATTAAAGCACAATGGTATATTAGAGCTCTGATTGATTACATTGACAGCTTGATTGGTAATTTAAGCAAGATTAATAGACACCATACAGCAGATAGACAGCACATATAAGAAGACAGCAATGATCACAATGATAAAGATGTTCAGATTGGGTACATAAAGATTGGGAGGTTGGGTAGCAATAGATACGGTGCAATTTTAAAGCAAAAGGTAAAAAACTATGAAGATGAAATTAGATACTTTTTAGTATTGTTTTTGAATGACGAAAAAGTTGGACAGCTTTTCAATTCAATAGGGAGTGAGTTCCATAGACTGGGTCCCTTTTTTGCATAGAGTGTTTACACAGATTAAGTTTGACTCTGTGGATATCAAAGAGATATTTATTTCTGGTGTGGCAATAATGGGTTCTATTACATCTGTCCAGGGAGAGTTTCAGAGCAGGATTTGCATTTAAGAACAGGGTTTTGTAAATGTAGTTGACACAAGAGAATTTGTGGAGTGAGATTATGTTTAGCATGTTTAGGGAGTTAAACAAGGGGGCTGAGTGTTGTCTGAAGGCAGAATTTGTTATTATTCTGATAGCAGATTTTTGCTGGGTGATGATGGACTTGAGGTGGTTTGCAGTGGTTGAACCCCATGCACAGATACCATAATTAAGATAGGGATAGATTAGTGCATAATATAGAGAGATGAGAGCAGAGTTAGGTACATAATATCTGATTTTGGAGAGTATACCAACTGTTTTAGAGACTTTCTTAGTTATGTGTTGTATGTGGGTACTGAAGTTGAGTCTCTTGTCTAGGAATAGGCCGAGAAACTTTCCATCATTTTTATTGCTAATGTTTACATTGTCTATCTGAAGCTGAATTGCATTTGTAGATTTGTTTCCAAATAGGATGTAGTAGGTCTTTTCTATGTTAAGTGTTAGTTTGTTGGTTGACATCCATAAGTGGACTTTTTTTAGTTCATTATTACCAACATTATTTAGTGTATGTGGGTTGGGGTTAGAGTACATGAGGGTAGTACCATCAGCAAACAAAATAGGTTTCAGAATGATAGAGACATTAGGCAATTCATTGATGTATATAAGAAATAGGAGAGGTCCCAAAATGCTACCCTGTGGCACTCCAACGGTTATTGGTAGAGTGGGAGAGGTTATATTATTGATGGCTACACATTGGTGTCTAACACTAAGATAGGATTGGATATAGTCCAGTGTATGGCCTCGGATTCCATAATGATGGAGTTTACGTAAGAGGTAATTGTGATTAACAGTATCAAATGCCTTTCTCAGGTCAATGAAGAGTCCAATTGGAAATCATTTTTGTCAAGGGCTGAGTAAATTATATGAAGGAGACTAATAATTGCATCGTTGGTACTCTTTTGGGAGCGGAAGCCAAACTGACAAGGGCTAAGAATGTCGAATTTTACGAGATAGGAGTAGAGCTGTTTGTAGATAATTTTTTCAAATATTTTTGAGAGTATGGGTAGGTTTGATATTGGTCTATAATTGTTTATGTCTGCCGGATTACCTCCTTTATGAACTGGCGTTACTCTTGCTTTTTAAAGGATATCAGGGAAGGTATGACACTCAAGGGATTTGTTGAACAGCAGAGCTATAGGTGGCGCAAGGCATGGGAGGCGCTCTTGAATACAATGGATGGGATTTCACTGATGTTCCCAGCTTTGGTTTTTAGTGAGTGTATGATGGACACAACATCTATCGGGCTGATTGGTGAAAGGAGAAGTGAGTCTGGATAGCTGCCTGAGAGATATGTGTCTGAGTCTGTGGGATTTTACTGGCAAGGTTAGCACCAACCGATGAAAAGAAGCTATTAAATTCATTCGCCATTTCTAAATCAGATGACGGTGTAAGGCCATCCTTAGAGAGTGTTATATGGTTGTGGGAATGTTGATAGTTCCTAGGATATTAGAGATGGTTTTCCATGTGCTTTTCATGTTGCCTTTTGCTTCTTTGAATCTAGTCTCATAATATGAAAGTTTTGCTTCTCTTATGATACTGGTAAGCACTGATGAGTACCTCTTAACTACTTCCTTTGTAACTAGGATAATCCTAAATTTCTTTTCATATTCGTGTTTTTTGTTGATTGATTTATTGATTTGATTTGGGCCTCGTAGCCTGGTGGAGTGGGCCTCGTAGCCTGGTGGATAACGCACAGGACTCGTAATTCTGTGGCACGGGTTCGATTCCCGCACGAGGCAGAAACAATGGGCAAAGTTTCTTTCACCCTGAACGCCCCTGTTACCTAGCAGTAAATAGGTACCTGGGAGTTAGTCAGCTGTCACGGGCTGCTTCCTGGGGGTGGAGGCCTAGTCGAGGACCGGGCCGCGGGGACACTAAAGCCCCGAAATCATCTCAAGATAACCTCAAGATTTAATTATGCCACTTGTGAGCCACGGGTTATTTTTTCTTTTATCAGTTACTTGTTTGGTAAGGAGGGGACAGTGAGTGATGTAGAGGCTTAGAGTTTTGGAGAGAAAGAGGTTAGTTAATGAGTTTATATCCTGTGTATTATTAAATTCAGATTCCCAGTTAATATTGAGAAGTGCATTAGAGAGATTGCCTTAAGCTGATTCACTGTGTAACCTGAATGAGAGTTTCTTTCTTTCTGGAGGTATTGTATCCATGTTTGCTATGAGGAAGGTAGGATAGTGGTCAGTTGTTCTGTCATAAATTACCCCAGATGTAAGGGGAGCTGTTATATTAGTCCATAAGTGATCCAGGGTAGTGGCAGATGTTTGAGTGACTCGGGTGGGCTTGGTGATTGTGGGGATTAGCATACAGGAGTGCATGCTGTTACGGAAATAGTCAACTTGTGGGTTGTTTTGAAGACCTAGGTCAATATTGAAATCACCTCCCAGAATGATGTGATTTTTGTTGAGATTGTTATTTATGATAAGATTCCTAACATTGTCTGAGAATGAAGCTATGTTGGTTTTAGGAATCTATAGATGGCACCGATAGCCAGGGAGGATTTAAGGGATTTACTGGAGAACTTGGCAAAGGTATGTTCACAATAGACGTCTCTATCACTAATGACACTATTGCAGATAGAGTTATCTTTGTAATATATTGCTGTGCCACCACCTTTTTTATTAGGCCTGCAGTTATGAATGGCTTTATAACCAGCTAAATTGTAGAGTTGGGTATAGTCATTACTTAGCCAAGTTTCTGTTAAAATGATGAATGATAATTTAGTACCTAGTGCTGTGAGTAGTGCATTTATATCATCAAAATGTTTACTAAGTGACCTAACATTTTGGTTGTAAACTGATAAGCAGGTGCTATTTAGGAGTTTGTTTTTTGCAAGATTTGCTGTGTAATACCTGCAATAATGATGATCAATGTGCTGATTTGTGTGGATATGGGACAGAAGATTTCGATCAGGATCAATATCAATAAGCATATAGATACAATAATGTCACGATACAATAAGATAACCAATTACAGGAATAGTTAAATACTAAATCTGCTGTAAATAAAAAGTAATTGTAGCAAAACACAACAATAAACGTAGGTACACAAAAAATAGAAACAATTAGAAGTAGAGTAAAGATCCCCGTAGATAGCCAGGAAGGATACAGTAGTTAGGTTAAGAGAGAAGAAAAAATCAGTACTGACAAGAATAATATATAGCAAAAAATAAAGAGACAAATAATAATTGTAAAGTAAAAATAATCTTAAAAATAAATTATTTAATAAAGCTTAGTTGTGAACCTATAATTAGTATGAACTTAAGAAAACAAAATGAGCTCAATAATTAATTACAATAAATGATGTATAAATCAAATTACAATTAAATTTAAAAATTAAAAAAAAAATAACAGAGTATGATTATATATATGAGCAAGATTTTACTAAGACACTGAGGTAAATGTTTCCATAAATACTAAGTCTGCTATAATTAGAGAATAATTGTAGCAAAACACAACAATAAATGCAAGTAAACAAAAGAATTGAAACAATTAGAAGCAGAATAAAGGTCACTAGATAGCCATGAAGGATACACAAGTTTGGTGGAGAGAACAAAAAATCAGTAGAGACTGTCAAGAAGAATATATAAAAAAATTGACAAATGATGATTGTAAAGTAAAATAATCTTAAAGATAATTAATTATATTTAACTTAGTTTTTACCTATAATTGGTATGAACCTAATTAAGAGAACAAAATGAGATCAATAATTAATTTCAATAAATGACATAAATCAGGACAATTAAATTTAAAATTTAAAAAGAATAGGGTAAGATTACATTTAAGAGTAAAATTTTACAATGAAACTGAGGTAGATGCTTGCATAAGGATAAGCATCCATGTAACCTACCTTACGCTCTAAATGTCAACCCATGTCTTGCTATTTTTTAAACAATGTTGTTAACCAACGTGTACAATTGCTGATTTCTGCTATGTTACCCCCCTTTTTTTATTTTTTATTCCTTCTTTCATCACAATTTATACCTAATCCCGCTTACTATTAAGTTTTAGTCTAAGTGTTCCACCCCCCCCCCACACCTAGCCTGAAATGCTATGAGTATTATTGGCTTTAGGTATTGTATGTACTAGCTCTGTTTATAAATCCAACGTTATGTTTGTAAATCAACTGTATGTACTTTTCCTGAATATAATTTATTTATTATTTATTTATTAATCAGTAAGTATTAAAAGAAGGCACCAAACTGGGAAGGCTATGTAGCACCATTGTGTGTAACAATAAACCATTCTTTTTTTTAACAAATAATGCACCTGTATGATAAAACAAATCCTGTCAGCTGTAAAAATATTGATGCAGTTATTTAAATAAAAAAATATAATGAAAGAAATATTACTGGTTTATTTTTATCCTATCTTTTGTACTGTACAGTATATCCAAGGAAGTGAAAAATTGAGACAATGCACAATTTAATGAATTATTCAAAAATGATTAGCATGGATTAGCAGTTCAAAAGAAATATGACTATTACATATCAACATGAGATCTTAATGATCCATGGTTAACATGATTTAATAAGGATAATACAGTATTTGTAATAATACAAACTATAATTTAAAATCTTTATTACTGACTTTTTTTATTAAAAAGATTAGGTATACACAGCAATGTGCTGCTACCTACCCTATTCTATATGGAATATTACAGTGTAGATAAAAAACTAGCTAGCTATAAGTTTATCTAAACTCCCATCTCACAGGATGGTTAGACATACATGGAATCAAGGTAGAAAATTCCAGCCTCAATACAAAAAGCAAATCAACTCTGACTAAACAACTCTTCATGATTTTCACAAAAGGTAAGCACTGAATCATGGAAACGTTATATTAAAATTACTCTTACCAGTTTCTACAAGACTCCTCTCAAACAATGTATTTTTTAACATGTTTAGGTAAACACAGCAATGTGCTGCTTCCTTATTCTGTATGAAGGACCACACAGTGTAGATCAAAAACCAGCTACAAGCTCATCCAATATCCTCACTTCACAGGATGGCCAGTCATACATGGAATCAGGAGAGAACAAAATACTTAAGACTGATCTATTAGCCTCCACTGGCAAAATCTGGGTACAGCACAAGAATATCTTCCAATATTCCTGAGTGTATGAAGTAATTACAGAGCTCATAGTACCGCATACCATTTGGTATGAAGTCACTGATAACAGGGCAATCACAGATATAGTGTTGGAGAGCATGTTCTCTCAAGTAGGACTGAAAACAAATGTTTTTTCCACCAAAAGGGATATAAACCATTGGAACCAGCTACTCGCTGAAGCCGTAAAAGCCAAATTTCAGCTAAAATATATCATTAAGACAATTGGCGGGCCCTTTAACAAGCCGCCGGCTTTCTGTCCTCTTCGAGGCCACTAGATAGTTAGTGGCCCTTGGGTAAATTCAGTAAATATATACAATAATTGGCTGGGCATCTTCCGAGCAACAAGGACAGCTACACAGTATCTCTTAGAATTACGTAGATAACCAACATATGTAACATATTTGTTTACTACAATGTCGGTGCTGGCTGTAGAAATTGAAAAAACAGTTTTACTTCGAAATATACTAATTTTATAAGAAAATTCGACGTAAATAGGAGGCAGTAGAGCTCCGATAAGCCAGCGCTAAATCTTCAATATGAAGAATGTTGCTGCTCTCTGATTGGCCAAACGAATCACAGTAGTGACCTCTGTCGGCACGCAGGTGAACCAACAAATATCTTCCTAAGGGGACCTTCGTGAATTGCACCTAAGCATCTTCTTAGGGCATACTTAGGAACCTTCGTAGCAATCCAACTTACGAAGAAATACATGAAGCTTTGTGAATCTAGGTCCAGGGCCTTGTTGAGGTTGGTGATGCAGTGTCTGGTTATAGTTATAACAATAAGCACTAAAATAAACAACATGAAAGTGCGAGATCCGGACAACGTCTTTATGCGTGATATCCAAACCCATGTAAATATAATTGATATCAACACGAGCGTGGCAGATTTTGCAAGAGAAATTGTCAACATTCCCATGCACTCAGCCCCGGGTCCAGACTCATAGAATTCAGTATTTATAAAGAAATATTATTCTAAACTAAAAAATGTGAGTTTAGAAGCATGATGATGTTGCAACATATCTTCCTACTTGTTACACTGCAACATTGTTCAGATTTTGGACATTTCTTTCTCATTCACTTGTTTTGTAATATTTAAATACCGGTTCAAGGGAATATTGCGACGCCGTTGTCATGGAGACATCACCCCTCTTCCTCCTGACTGATGTTTACACATTTACGTCATTCACCGCCGTCCATTCACCGAATTAAAAAAACAACCAGAAAGCAGGTGTTTAACAGTGCCCTACAATGATCACTGCACACACTAGTGAGTCCATTCGCATGTCAGAGTCCTCACATTCATGAGAGATCCTGCTTAGTGCATGACGTCACTAGGGTCATGTTTAGTGCATGACGTCACTGGGGTCCTTCTTAGTGCATGACGTCACTAGGGTCCTGCTTAGTGCATGACGTCACTGGGGTCATGTTTAGTGCATGACGTCACTGGGATCCTTCTGAGTGCATGACGTCACTGGGGTCCTGCTTAGTGCATGACGTCACTGGGGTCCCCCCTTAGTGCATGACGTCACTGGGGTCCTGCTTAGTGCATGACGTCACTGGGGTCCCCCCTTAGTGCATGACGTCACTGGGGGTCCCCCTTAGTGCATGACGTCACTGGGGTCCCCCTTAGTGCAAGACGTCACTGGGGTCCCCCCTTAGTGCATGACGTCACTGGGGTCCCCCCTTAGTGCATGACGTCACTGGGGTCCTACTAAGTGCATGACGTCACTGGGGTCCTGCTTAGTGCATGACTTCACTGGTCACCTCTCACTGTCAGTGCTTGGTCACGTGACCCTAAATGTGTCACTGAGTACTGTGAACTTGTTCTACTTTGCACCATCGTGTTTAACGGAAATAATTCATTAAAATACAGAGCCTGACACCAGCCTCATTACATAATACACTGTAACATTACAGCCATTTCCCCTGTGTAGCGTGTCAAGCCGTCCTCCTAATAGAACGTCGCATTTTGACGTATAGTCTACCTAAGACCAAAAATAATCTTACTAGAGATTAGAAGCGGTTCGCGAAAGTGACATTCTGTCCTGTTTTCTGTTTTGGGTCCTCTGGTAGGTTAGGATGAGGGCACTTTAGTACGACAGTTTCTTGACGTTAGGAATCCTTAGGAAGAGTAGCTGAGTGTGTATTGTTTTCAAATTTGTTATGCCTCCAGTATAGGGAAAAAAATGGATATTATTTCCTTAAAGTCTTGAAACTTGCGTTTGATCTTTGCCCTAGACATTTTCCCAAGATCTCTAAAGCAAGTTTCTAAAAAACAATAACCATTTTTTAGATTCTGGAGGAATAAACAATTAATAAACAACAATTATATTGCCCAGAGCAAAACACAGTTGCATTGTATAAATTTATACATCTCTGTGAGAATGTATACAATGTCACAAAACAAAGTTGTAGGTAAATATAAAGAGAAAATGTCGCTTAAAGCACTTGTCTGGGGCAGCTTGAAACATTATCCCTAATCCCTTCGTCTTCATCTTCTCCATCTCACTCCCTCCCTTCCTCTCCCCTCTCTTCTCTACAAACTTTTTGCATTTTCTCCCCATCAAACAAGAGCTTTCAACATAGTTGGGAAAACATTAAATCAGCATTTACATAAGTTGATGTTAGGGTGCCTTTATTACATTCAGTCTCCATCATATAAGAACCTCAGTAAGTAATATAATATATGTGCAATATTTAAACACAAAAACATATTGACAGACAAACAATTTGGCTTCAGACAACACCGCTCAACACAAGACGCACTGAACATAATAACAAACTACCTCTCCATAAATAAGCACCAGAGGGCCAAGACGGCCCTCATTGCAAAGGACGTCGAAAAGGCTTTTGACACTTTATGGCACGACGGCCTACGATACAAACTCTGCACTCTATTTCAACTATCTGACAACATGCAGAGGCTACTTTGCAGCTTTCTAACAAATAGAAAGATGCAGATCAAGTTCCTCAGCATGCTGTCAGGTTACTTCAACCTAAATGCAGGTGTCCCCCAGGGCTCAGTTCTCTCACCGACCCTATACATACTATATATAAACGACATTCCCAATATACCCAATATATTGGACATCAATGACCATTTCCTACGCTGACGACGTAACCCAACTGATCTCGGACTATACGATTAACGCCCTCACACGAAAAGCACAGCAAGAAATAGACAAAGTCACCCTATGGGAACACGACTGGCGAATAAAAACAAACCCCAACAAGTCTAAAATTACATACTTTTTCTACAACAAACGACGTAACCCTGACCCAGTAAAACTCTACTCTCAATCACCAGATGCAACCCAGATCCCAAGAGTCAACAACACCACAGTACTTGGACTCACACTAGACTCTAACCTTCGTTTTCACACACATATACCACCCAAGAAAGCTATAGCCTCAAAAGCTCTATCAAAACTCTTCCCACTCAAACATGCCTCCCAAGCCACCAAGCTCTATCTATACAAAACACTTATTCTCCCACTCCTAACATATGCACCGATCCCACTCTCACTTGCAGCACCAACAAATAGGAAGAAACTCCAGCGTACCCAGAAGAGGGCTCTGAGATGGGTGTTCGATACCCACTGGCAGGACTTCACCACTAGTGAGGCCCTGCATGAGTGGGCGAACATCCCACCTCTGAACATAACCTGGGATACTATGGGGAAGAAACAGATTAATAGAATTCTCACCTATCATGACAACTACGACGCGTTCCTCAGAAACGTCCTAAGCAGACCCAGACATACGCACAACCTCATTAACCTGAACGACGATCCACCTCCTGCTCCGTCCTTTACATAACCCCTCTCCTCTAATATACCACTACTCAAATCACCAAACTTCCAACTATAGCCTCCTACCTCTTCTCCCCCTCTTTAGGGGGGGGGGGGGACCAACTAGCTCCCGTTTTCTGGTGCCTTGGGTGGGGCACGATGCTGATTAGCAAATCTAAGACCACATTTGGTGTGAGCCTCCAGGGCTCACCCAGCTGAGGGCTGCTATCTCCGTGGATGCTCAGAAAGACGAAATGTTGTCACAAAGATCCGATTCATTGCCTAGTCTGGTCATAACGATTTCAATGTCATGCAGCTGGGTCTAGCCCTGGCACTTTACCTCATACTGAAAACCCTTCCTCTCACCCCCACTAATTCTACCCCTATTCCCACTTCCACGCTCACCCATTAGGGTATCTTGACCTATATTAAATTCATTCATCATTCAGCATTTAATTGCTAGGCAGTTCACTTCCCTTATCATTACCAATTGACTATAGGCTTACTGCTCTCTGGCCACCTTCTAGCTCTAGGCTTAAATGATCTGTGGCCACCTGCTTGCTCCAGGCATAGTACAAGAAACACCAGCGTGATCAAAACACTAACAGCAAGAAACACCTGTTAAAAAGTGAGTTTCTCTGACAATCACTGGCCTCAGAACATGGCACACAGTAGCTAAGTGTCCCCCACTCTCGAACAACTGCGACGACTACTGTAGCAAACAGTCTAAGTGATCCCTAATCACTGCATAGTTTAAAGTGTATAAAATTTACTCAAAATTTTGATTTAAAATTAACTGACATAACTCAATACTAGTTTCTTCTTATATTACTTAAATTTGTTTAGGAAAAATTTTAGTAGTAAAATTTTTTGCTAAAATTATATAACATTTCAATAATTTAAAAATAAATAGCAAGTTCTTTTTAATTTTATATTAGTAATAAAATTAAAATGTTGAAACGTTTCTAGATAAGAAATAATTGTATTTAGTAACTAATAAATAAAAATAATCTGCTCATCCTCTCACACCCACATGTAAGAATTGTCGTGATTTTCTATACCTCTTTAATGATTAACTTTTATATTCAAATTTTGTTGTTTCATTTAACCAGAAATTTTATGTTGATACTTTCAATGTCTTATTAATATCCCCTTTGTGTACTGTATTCTTAGACCATTGTCAAAGTTGTCAGTAAGTATGTATAACCTAGCTGCTGGGCACCATTCCTTTCTCCCCCCGTCCAATCTCTAATCCTTAACTTGTAATTGGATGAAGTGCCTGGTTATGGTTATGTTGTGGCTGAGGGTGTGCAGGCTGGTGTTGATGTTGTTCAGGGCCTTGTTGAGGTTGGTGGTGCAGTGCCTGGTCATAGTTATGCTGTGGCTGAGGGTGTGCAGGCTGGTGTTGATGTTGTTCAGGGCCTTGTTGAGGTTGGTGATGCAGTGCCTGGTTATGGTTATGTTGTGGCTGAGGGTGTGGAGGCTGGTGTTGATGTTGTTCAGGGCCTTGTTGAGGTTGGTGATGCAGTGCCTGGTTATGGTTATGTTGTGGCTGAGGGTGTGCAGGCTGGTGTTGATGTTGTTCAGGGCCTTGTTGAGGTTGGTGATGCAGTGTCTGGTTATTATTATAAGCACTACACTAAACAGCATGGAAGTGATAGATCCGGACAACTTCTTTGTGCGTGATATCCAAACCCCTGTAAATATAATTGATATCACCACGAGGGAGACAGATTTTGAAAGAGAAATTGTCAACATGCCCATGCACTCAGCCTCGGGTCCAGACTCATGGAATTCAATATTTATGAAGAAATATTTTTCTAAACTATAATCTAAACAAAAAAAGAGTTTAGAAGTATGATGATGTTGCAATTTATCTTAATACTTGGATCATAGAGTTAAGATGCATAAGGATGTTGCAACACGTCTTCTTACTTGTTACACTGCAACGTTGTTCAGAGTTTGGACATTTCTTTCTCATTCACTTGTTATGTAGTATTTAAATACCGGTTAAAGGGAAGATGCGACGCCGTTGTCATGGAGACATCACTCCTCCTCTTGACTGATGTTTACACATTTACGCCATAAACTGCATATATGTCATGTTCTATGCCCTCCAAAAGAAGCAAACAGCCGGGTTTGGCATTTAAGAAACTGGGCTTTTACGGGAGACTTCTTCGTCTAAATGTCACCTGTATCTGTGTAAGGAGCGAGGTGGTTGAGAGATGGTGTTGGGTCGCAGAGGGAGAGAGAGAGCCTCGACTCCCTGCCTAGGAAGCTCAAGGAAATAAATGATAGATTTTACAGGACGTGTTCTGAAATCATGGGGGGGGGGGGTGGAGGGTCCTCAAAGTAGATTTGAGAGTGGTTGATGGACAACGAGTGTTTTCATGTCCACTAATTCAGTAGTGAATAAGTTAATATTAATGTAAGAAATAAATGAGTAATTATACAAAAAAATCACGTCTTCCCTAAATTAATGTTTACTCTTCATCTTCAAAGCAATTGATTCTCACAATGTTGCAAGAAGTATAGATTACATCAAGGCATGAAGAGAGGGAAGACGGATGTCCTGTCGAGGGGAAACTAGGTAATCTTGCTCTGCAGTTGTATTGATCAGCTGAAGAAGAAGTAGGGTTGGTGTAAACATCTTAGACATGTTAACCATAGAGTGTACCTAACTGAGTGCTTCAGCTATGTCTGATGTCCTGTATCTGTCGATCATGCCAGTGTTGCTGGTCAGCATACCTCTGGTGATGGTCTGGTTGTGGGCAGAAATATTGAGATATTGCTGTTGAATTGAAGAAACAACCAGAAAACAGCTGTTTAACAGTGCCTTACAATGATCACTGCACAGAGCAGTGAGTTTATTCACATGACAGAGTCCTCATATTCATGAGGGGTCTTGCTTAGTGCATGACGTCAATTGGGTTCTGCCTAGTGCATGACGTCACTGTGGTTTAGCTAAATGCATGACGTCACTGGCGTCCTGCTTAATGCATGATGTCACTGTGGTTCATCTTAGTGCATGACGTCACTGGGGTTCTGCTTAGTGCAAGTCATCACTGGGGTTCTGCTTAGTGCATGACGTCACTGGGGGTCCTGCTTAGTACATGACGTCACTGGGGTCCTGCTTAGTGCATGACGTCACTGGAGTCCTGCTTAGTGCATGACGTCACTGGGGTCCTGCTTAGTGCATGACGTCACTGGAGTCCTGCTTAGTGCATGATTTCACTTCGGTCCCGCTTAGTGCATGACGTCACTAGGGTCCTGCTTAGTGCATGACGTCATTTTGGTCTTGCTTAGTGCATGACGTCACTTGGGGCCGCTGCTTAGTGCATGACGTCACTGGGGTCCTGCTTAGTGCATGACGTCACGTCACTGGGGTCCTGCTTAGTGCATGACGTCACGTCACTGGGGTCCTGCTTAGTGCATGACGTCACTGGGGTCCTGCTTAGTGCATGACGTCACTGGGGTCCTGCTTAGTGCATTACGTCACATCACTGGGGTCCTGCTTAATGCATGATGTCACTGGGGTCCTGCTTAGTGCATGACATCACTGGGGTCTTGCTCAGTACATGACGTCACTGGTCTCCTCTCACTGTCAGTACTTGGTCACGTGACCCTAAATGTGTCACTGAGTACTGTGAACTTGTTCTAATTTGCACCGTCGTGTTTAACGGAAATAATTCATTAAAATACAGAGCCTGACACCAACCTCATTACATAATACACTGTAACATTACAGCCATAACCCCTGGGTAGCGTGTCAAGTCGTCCTCATAATAGAACGTCGCATTTTGACTTATAGTCTACCTAAGACCAAAAACAATCGTACTTGAAAATGGAAGCGGCTCGCTTAAGTGAGCTATTGTCCCGTTTTCTGTTTTGGATTCTTTTGTAGGTTAGGATAAGAACACTTTAATACGAGAGTTTCTTGACGTTTGGAAGCGTTAGGAAGAGTAGCTAAATGTGTATTCTTTTCAAATTTTTTATGCCCCCAATGTAGGAAAAATAGATATTATTACCTTAAAGCTTTAAATTGTGCCTTTGATCTTTGCCCTAGACATCTTCCATAAGCTATCTAAGGCAAGTTTCTAAAAAAAAAATAACTATTTTCTAGATTTTGAAGCATAAACAATTAAAAAATATATATTACCCAGTGCCAAGATCTGTTATTTTGTATAAATTTATATATAGCTGTAAAATGTATACATTGTCAAGAATCAAAAGTTTCAGGAAAATATAAAGAGAATACTTTGCTGAAAACACTGGTCAATAGCATTTCTAATCATTAACCCTTTTCTCTTCATGTTCAACTTCATCTCGCTGCCGGCGCCATTGCTATCTGGCTGCACACGGATATGTTCCCGGAAAAACTCACGATTGTGAGCCCCCATCAGCTCTATTCATCGCGGTTTTGTGAGGAAAAATACATCAGTACTCCAAGACCAAGACAATATCTTGTTTTGAAGGAAACAATTCCTATTTCGTCTACAATTGACGAAGAAACAAAGATGTTGATTACCTGCTGACCAGCTGACTGGTATTCTGCGCAACCCAGTACGCAGGCGACCCAAACTCTCGTACCGCACTTTTTTTTTTTTTGAGGACCGTATCGCTGACCAGATCACTTAGAGTCCTAGAGTCCTACCCTGAAGGGCGAGGCGATACCCTGCGCGCAGTGCCACAAGGGGGCACCTTAGAAGGTGTACTAAGCCTGACAGGGAAAGTTAGACCAAACAGCTCATTTAGGTGTTAGGTATTCCTGATTCCACCTGGGGGAATCGTTCTACGACCTCCGTTGGTGGGGAATGAATTTCTCCAGGCCTAGGAGTGTCTCAGGCATTAGGTAGGGCAGTGATTCGGTTCTCACTACGTGGAGAGAGTCATGGGGCAACCCGTTCTCACACAAGACAGCACATATATGACTTAATGCTTAAAGTCAATATGTTGAATATGAATTAGTAAATATGTGATATATTCCCAGTTACTTTTTTTTCCAAGGCCCAAACTCTTCCTCACGTACCAATTTACGTCTCACAGTACCCGTCCGTCAACCTAGATAGCAGAATAGTCGTGACTGGTTCAATTATAAGGAAAATTGTACTTTTCAGGTCCCACATGGGTTGTGAAATTTACCTACTATTGTCCATGCTCTTAGAATATTACAGATCAGCTACATCCTATTGAAGGCTCGTAGTTTTGTTTTGAGAAATATTAGTTGTTCTCAGTAAATTATAATAAGCACTAAAAATTATTACATAGAATAAGTCCTTCACTAATCAATATTATATACCATAGTTTGTGCTTTACAAATCTTTAAAGGATGTTTTGTAGGAACGCTAACAGAAAACGATGGTACATTGGAATATCTATGGGGTAAACTACTGTAAACAGGATGGTATTGTGTCTACTCTACCAACTACAGGATCGGTATATTGTCCACTACCACCTGTTAGGTGAGTAAGGGGTGCAATACCACCCACAGGATGGGTATGAGGGTCACATCCACCCAGAGGATGAGTATGGGGATCACATCCACCCACAGGAAGGGTATGGGGTCCAATACCACCCACAGGATGAGTATGGCGTCCACTACAACCCACAGGATGGGTATGGGGCTCCAACCACCCATTGAATGGGTATGGGGCTCCAACCACCCATAGAATGGGTATGGGATCCAATAACACCCACTGGATGTGTATGGCGTCCATTGCCGCGCGTCGAGCTCGAAAACCGCAGCATTCATCTCAGAACCATGCCTATTTCACGCAGATTCCTTCATAAACGTAAGAGTTTTATATGCCACAAGAAAGATAAAAATATAAGCTTTATTCTAAATACCTTACCATGGGCATATTTAAATTTAAAGCGAAGATACGTGTACTTTTATAATAGCCGAGCTCCGACCCCGGACAGATCGATCGACCGAGCAACTCTCTCTCAGAACAATGTTTATTTCACGTGAATTCGTTAATAAACATATATGTTTTATATGTCTCAAGAAAGGCAGACATATAAGCTTCACTTTAAACACTTTACAACAGACATATTTAAAGTTCTAATGAAGATTCATGTATTTTAAAAATTACGGAGCTCCCACCCCGTACAGACTGAATGACAGCAACTCTCTCTCAGATCAATGTTTATTTCACGTAAATTCGTTAATAAACACAAATGTTTTATATGTCTTAAGCAAGATAGAAATAAGAGCTTCATTTTAAATACATTACAATATACATATTTATAGCTCAAGTGAAGATACATATGTTTTTATAGTAGCGCTCAGTAGCTTGTCGGGCATGGAGTGCAGACGCCTACGCACTTGCCGATATATTGTATAATTTTTTTTTTTTTTTTTTTTTTTAGATATATACAAGAGTTGTTACATTCTTGTACAGCCACTAGTACGCGTAGCGTTTCGGGCAAGTCCTTAATCCTACGGTCCCTGGAATACGATCCCCTGCCGCGAAGAATCGTTTTTTCATCCAAGTACACATTTTACTGTTGCGTTAAACAGAGGCTACAGTTAAGGAATTGCGCCCAGTAAATCCTCCCCGGCCAGGATACGAACCCATGACATAGCGCTCGCGGAACGCCAGGCGAGTGTCTTACCACTACACCACGGAGACTGCATATTAACAAAGATTCGCTAATAAAGCCTAAAATCTTATATGCCTCCAGAAAGACCGAGATATGAACATTATTGTAATTGCACCAAATGAAATATATCATGTTCGAGAACAAAGATATATCAATTTTAAATTAAGTTTCGACTCTCTCTCCGGTGAGAGAGATGGGGCGACTCTCGCCCCATCTATTGGAGATTCTGTGCACTAAAGACCCAATGCTACTCAACCCCTCTTAGCATTATTTAAGTAATGAAGTAATATGGTATATTTACTCACTATAATGTGGGTGCTGAATGCAGAACATGAGAAAACATATATTTACTCCAAACTAATGTAATTTCATTATGAAATAAGTAGCATCAAAGGAAGTCGATGGTTCAAGTGGCAATGTTGTGGAGCAACTTATCCAAGATATATCGTTGTTTGGTAAGTGTTTGTTGGCATATCCGGTTGTCGCCCTTCTCTGCACAAATTATCACAAATTTAAATTATAATGTTAACAAGTAGAATACGTATTTTTAATAAAATGTAACATAACTAGCCAGAAACATTTAACATTTATTAAAAAATATATGTTTGGAAGTTAAATCGACTTCATATTCAATTTCTTTCTTTATTATGCACCCCATACCCATCCCGTGGGCGGTGTTGTACAGGATTACAGAGGCACATAATCGGTTCAGGAACTGAACCCTCTAGTTCGTTTAGCTAAGCAAATAACAATATATGACGCTAGTTAAAAAATTATCAATGTTGTATACACATGTACACACCTTCATACATACATGTATATATATATATATATATATATATATATATATATATATATATATATATATATATATATATATATATATATATATATATATATATACGTATACACATACATACATATCTAATCACCCACATAATTACACACATCAATAATCTTTGTGTCACAAGTGACATTACAAGAGGCTCACAACAGTCACTATACGAGGCACTTTACATCTATAGTGAGTCACACAGTTACTAGTCTTGCTGCACACCCACCCAACTGGGCGGCAGCTTTATAGTCATGTGCATGCATTACCTACAGTAAGCAAATTTTGGATACTTCGCTAAAATTTCGGGCAGCACATCATTATGAATGAAGTACTTACACATTTCTTGGACACTATTGATGGTGTTATTTCTAAATTCCGCAATTTTTTCACATTCCATTATATAATGACGCAAAGTATGCGAATAGTTCTGCTGACAGAGTTTACATTTAGTCAAATCTACGTCAGCAGTTGTTACAAACTCCCAGAGGTACTTGTAGCCGAGCCTAAGCCTAGCAGTGGTAACATCTAGAAGTCTGAGTATCTAGTGGGCCATTTTTGGTAAGCAGAACTGGCGCTGTGGGATGAACCAAACGTCGAGTTAAGGGGCCCAAATGAATGCTCATTCATATATGGCCCACTAGATGCATTCGGAGACCAATATGGGAAGGAATCCACAGGAGACAAACTCTGACTCCATCATTGATTATTTCACTATATCTGTGTCTAGCTTCAGAGATAAGCACGTCACAGTTATGGCTTAGGGAGCTGAGGGTAGTCAAGGATGACAAGGAGTCACTTACAATTAGCGTGTCAACTTTGGATTCATATACGCGCTCTAGTGCAAGGATTATGGCAACCAATTCTGTTTGAAGAGTGGAGGCCCAGTTACTTAGACGCGCTCCACACTCATGGGAGATGGAACCATCTCTCCCTGTCACAACAACTGCACTTCCAGCTGCACCATGGGACTGATGCAAGGATCCATCAGTGTAAATAATTTGGGAAAGGGAGCGCTCTCTGACTAAAGCATCAATTTGGCTTAAGGCATTGTACTTTGCTTCTTGTCGAAGCAAGGACTGTTCTTTAATCAGCTTCTTGGGTGGAAAGAGGGGACAGTAATTTGGAAAAGAGTGATCTCCCATGGGGCAGGAAAGTGTTGTTGTTGTCTCTCTTGGTAGGGGTGATGAAAGTTATACATTCTGAGCACAATGGCAGTTACGGTAATCAAGTTGGAGGGATGCTGATCAACAAGGAAGAAGGCTTGGAGGGCTTCAGTGCAGGGGTTAGGGTGGGTTAGCCTAAGCATCTTGATACCAATTAAAGCATTAATTTCAGTGATACGATCACTTACACATGAAATATTCAGTTCCTTCCTCATGTTTAGTAATTTAGTTGTACAGGGGCATCCGAGGATAATCCTCATGGCTTCGTTTTGCATCTTTTCCAACCTTCCAAGCATTCTCTCAGGCACTAGAGCAAGCATGGGTGCAGCATAATCAATCAGAGACCTAATATATGAGAGATACATCATTTTGACAATTCTCACATTTGCACCATAGCTTGGATGGTAGCCTGCCACAGCACGGAGCCTCTCTATACATTGGCGACCCAGTCTGGCTACAACATTGCGGTACAGTAAGGAACTTCAAGACCAAGGAATTTGTATCTGGTTACATAGTCGAGCAGAGAACCATCATGCAACTGCATTTTGCGAACGGCCCCACCCCGTCTGGGTGGGCGTCGGTTCAGGATCTTTGTTTTCTCTACTGAGGTGACCAAGCCTAGTTCATAGGACAATAGTTTTGTTATATATACTCGTTATTCGTTGACATGCGTTCGCTACTTAAACTACCATGTACTGTACTTATGTAAAATCTCCCATGTCTCTTCACTCATCTCACCGAACTCTACAGGCTCTGTGATATATTGTTTAATTAATTGAGATTCACAAATAAAGCTTATAATTGTATATGTTATCAAAAAGGCAAAGCTTACTTTAGTTCATTTATTATGCACCCCATACCCATCCTATGGGCGATAGTGGAGTGTTACAGAGGCACATAATGGGCTCAGGGACTGAGCTCCACAATTCATATAGCCAAGCAAGTTATAATCTTGATAAGCTAGTTACAAAAATCAATGCACATTGTCACATGAACAATGGGCTCGAGACCGACCACAAACACAGTTTATAATTTAAGCAACTGACATATATGGAGGGCTAGTGTCACAATTGATATGTTTATCCTACACATAACCCCCTCTCCCCCATCCAATAGGCAGCGGTGGATAGGTTACAATCAAGTCGTTTTTTGCGTTTTATTCAGAGATTAGATCTTATTGGGTGAGGAAAGATATTCGTATTTTAAAGAAGGCTTCTTGGCTGATGCTCTCCATTGATGGAAAATATACAACCTTTTGAAAATCAATGTTAGTTTGATCTAGATATTGTAATTAACGAAAGTATTTATGTCATCAGAAAGGTACAAATATAGGCTACATTTAAAATCCTTTGTCATAAATATAACTGAAGTGAAAACGAAGATATATGCGTTTTGATAGTAACTTGATGGCTAGCTCTGAGAGTGTGAAGCCCTGCACACCAGCCAATAAATTGTATAATTAGTTTCCATATATTTTAATTAATCTTAAAAATCTATATGTCAGAAGAAAGGAAGATGCAGCCGTTAATGTGACAACATTTAAAAATATATATCTCTTAAGTTAAATAAATAATACCACCTTATCGCCGGTGTCCGGACACATGAAAACTACCTAGGTATCAGTATCCAGCCAGGCGGTGATCACAGGCTGCACAATACTGATAAATTATATAATGCACTACTTGTGGTCGATCTCGAACCCATTTATGATGTGACGACTTATAGTGAATTTTGTAACTAGCTCATTAAGATTGTAACTTGCTTAGCTAAATGAATTGTGGGGTTCGGTCCATTCATTTTTTCTTTATTATGCACCCCATAATACCCATCCTGTGGGCGGTGTTGTAAAGGATTACAGAGGCACATAATCGGTTCAGGAACTGAACCCTCTAGTTCGTTTAGCTAAGCAAATAACAATCTTTTGACGCTAGTTACAAAATTATTAATGTACACATACTTATGCATACATGTACATATACATACGTATACATATATACATACACATGCATATTTAATCACCCACACAAATACACACATCAGTAATCTTTTGTGTCACAAGTAATTCAACAAGAGGCTCACAATAGTCACTATACAAGGCACTTTACATCTATGAGGAGTCGCACAGTTACTAGTCTAATTGCTCCACACCCACCCAACTGGGCGGCAGCTTTACAGTCATGTGCTCCACACCCACCCAACTGGGCGGCAGCTTTACAGTCATGTGCTCCACACCCACCCAACTGGGCGGCAGCTTTACAGTCATGTGCATGCATTACCTACAGTAAGCAAATTTTGGATACTTCGCTAAGATTTCGGGCAGCACATCATTATGAATGAAGTACTTATACACATTTCATGGACACTATTGATGTTGTTATCTTTAAATTCCGCGATATTTTCACATTCCATTATATAATGACGCAAAGTATGCAAATAGTTCTGCTGACAGAGTTTACATTTAGTCAAATCTACATCATCAGATGTTACAAATTCCCAGAGGTACTTGTAGCTGAGCCTAAACCTAGCAGTGGTAACATCTAGAAGTCTGCTAACATTATTGGATGACCCATAGACGAGCGATTCATCAAAGTTTACACAATATTGTGAAATTGAGTGTCAGTGTAGTAACACAAATTGGTAAATCATAAATATTGTAAGTTAAGAATCTGATGCATGTGTGTGTGTTTTGGTTATACCCTTGGTAAGGGAGAGTGGCGGATAACCTATGACGCTCTGCGGTCAACGTGGGGGGGGGGGGGGCGAGGACCCCAAGGTCCCCAAAAGGACTTAATCAGACCTCAGTGGATATTTTTACTCTCCCTCTCTCTCTCTCAGAGCATCCCTTTATGTGTTGTATGTGGGTGCTGAAGTTCAGTCTCTTGTCTATGTATAGGTGAAGGAACTTTCCATAATTGTTATTGCTAATGTTTACTTGTAATACTGGGTATACATCCGGTGTTCTTACCCTCGACCGCGGCGAGGGTAAGCCGCGGTCGTATGGTCTGAAACCCACAAATATTTACAAAGGGGGGGGGGGGGGGGATAAAATTTCCTCTTCAAGCACGCGCACACAAATGAACTATGTTACTTAACTGGAAGCACTCGTACAACATAATTTACACGATTTTTCAGGATTATTATACTTCTTACCAGTATATATAAGTATAGTACCTAGGAGGTTCTCTTCAATGATATCTAAGATAATTAAAAGAACCCAAGCAAACTACTGTGGAAATGTGCAGGACAAACATATCAATTGTGACACTAGCTCTCCACATATGTCATTTGCTTAATTTAGAAACTGTACTTGTGGTCGATCTCGAACACATGTTGTTGATGTGACGATGTGTTATGAATTTTGTGGCTAGCTCCTCAAGATTGAAACTTGCTTAGATAAATAAATTGTGTGTTCAGTCCCTGAACCCATTATGTGATAAATTAACTAAACTAAAAACTATAGTATGGCGACGAAACCTGAACTGCATAATGTAAATAGGGATTAACCAGAAAAAGAGATATAGGTGAAGAATAACACCAGGTAACTGTAAAGCTGCCGCCCAGTTGGGTGGGTGTGGAGCACATGACTGTAAAGCTGCCGCCCACTTGGGTGGGTGTGGAGCAAGACTAGTAACTGTGCGACTCCTCATAGATGTAAAGTGCCTTGTATAGTGACTGTTGTGAGCCTCTTGTTGAATCACTTGTGACACAAAAGATTACTGATGTGTGTATTTGTGTGGGTGATTAAATATTTATGTGTATTTATATATGTATACGTATGTATATGTACATGTATGCATAAGTATGTGTACATTAATAATTTTGTAACTAGCGTCAAAAGATTGTTATTTGCTTAGCTAAACGAACTAGAGGGTTCAGTTCCTGAACCGATTATGTGCCTCTGTAATCCTTTACACCACCGCCCACAGGATGGGTATTATGGGGTGCATAATAAAGAAAAAATGAATGGACCGAACCCCACAATTCATTTAGCTAAGCAAGTTACAATCTTAATGAGCTAGTTACAAAATTCACTACAAGTCGTCACATCATAAATGGGTTCGAGATCGACCACAAGTAGTGCATTATATAATTTATCAGTATTGTGCAGCCTGTGATCCCCGCCTGGCTGGATACTGATACCTAGGTAGTTTTCATGTATCCGGACACCAGCGATAAGGTGGTATTATTTATTTAACTTAAGAGATATATATTTTTAAATGTTGTCACATTAACGACTACATCTTCCTCTCTTCTGACATATAGATTTTTAAGATTAATTAAAATATATGGAAACTAATTATACAATTTATTGGCTGGTGTGCAGGGCTTCACACTCTGAGCTAGCCATCAAGTAACTATCAAAACGCATATATCTTTCTTTTCACTTCAGTTATATTTATGACAGGATTTTAAATGTAGCCTATATTTGTACCTTTCTGATGACAAATACTTTCGTTAATTACAATATCTAGATCAAACTAACATTGATTTTCAAATGGTTGTATATTTTCCATCAATGGAGAGCATCAGCCAAGAAGCCTTTTTTAAAATACGAATATCTTTCCTCACCCAATAAGATCTAATCTCTGAATAAAACGCAAAAAACGACTTGATTGTAACCTATCCACCGCTGCCTATTGGATGGGGGAGAGGGGGTTATGTGTAGGATAAACTTATCAATTGTGACACTAGCCCTCCATATATGTCAGCTGCTTAAATTATAAACTGTACTTGTGGTCGGTCTCGAGCCCATTGTTGTGACAATGTGTATTGACTTTTGTAACTAGCTTATCAAGATTATAACTTGCTTGGCTATATGAATTGTGGGGCTCAGTCCCTGAGCCCATTATGTGCCTCTGTAACACTCCACTATCGCCCATAGGATGGGTATGGGGTGCATAATAAATGAACTAAAGTAAGCTCTGCCTTTTTGATAACATATACAATTATTAGCTTTATTTGTGAATCTCAATTAATTAAACAATATATCACAGAGCCTGTAGGGTTCGGTGAGATGAGCGAAGAGACATGGGAGATTTTACATAAGTACAGTACAGTAAGAGTTTAAGTAGCGAACGCATGTCAACGAATAACGAGTATATATAAAAAAACCATTGTCCTATGAAGTCGATTTAACTTCCAAACATATATTTTTTAATAAATGTTAAATGTTTCTGGCTAGTTATGTTACATTTTATTAAAAATACGTATTCTACTTCTTAACATTATAATTTAAATTTGTGATAATTTGTGCAGAGAAGGGCGACAACTGGATATGCCAACAAACACTTACCAAACAACGATATATCTTCGATAAGTCGCTCGCGATCCACAACATTGCCGCTTGGACCATCGACTTCCTTTGATGCTACTTATTTCATAATGAAATTACATTAGTTTGGAGTAAATATATGTTTTCTCATGTTATGTATTCAGCACCCACATTATAGTGAGTAAATATAACATATTACTTCATTACTTAAATAATGCTAGGAGGGTTTGAGTAGCTTTGGGTCTTTAGTGCACAGAATCTCCAATAGATGGGGCGAGAGTCGCCCCATCTCTCTCACCGGAGAGAGAGTCGAAACTTAAATTAAAATTGATATATCTTTGTTCTCGAACATGATATATTTCATTTGGTGCAATTACAATAATGTTCATATCTCGGTCTTTCTGGAGGCATATAAGATTTTAGGCTTTATTAGCGAATCTTTGTTAATTATACAATATATCGGCAAGTGTGTAGGCGTCTGCACTCCATGCCCGACAAGCTACTGAGCGCTACTATAAAAACATATGTATCTTCACTTGAGCTATAAATATGTATATTGTAATGTATTTAAAATGAAGCTCTTATTTCTATCTTGCTTAGGATATATAAAACATTTGTGTTTATTAACGAATTTACGTGAAATGAACATTGATCTGAGAGAGAGTTGCTCTGTCGTTCAGTCTGTACGGGGTGGGAGGTCCGTAATTTTTAAAATACATGATTCTTCATTAGAACTTTAAATATGTCTATAGTAAAGTGTTTAAAGTGAAGCTTATATGTCTGCCTTTCTTGAGACATATAAAACATATATGTTTACTAACGAATTCACGTGAAATAAACATTGTTCTGAGAGAGAGTTGCTCGGTTGATCGATCTGTCCGGGGTCGGAGCTCGGCTATTATAAAAGAACAAGTAGCTTCGCTTTAAATTTAAATATGCACATGGTAAGGTATTTAGAATGAAGCTTATATTTCTATCTTTCTTGTGACATATAAAACTCTTACGTTTATTAAGGAATCTGCGTGAAATAGGCATGGTTCTGAGATGAATGCTGCGGTTTTCGAGCTCGACGCGCGGCAATGGACTCCATACACATCCAGTGGGTGTTATTGCATCCCATACCCATTCTATGGGTGGTTGGAGCCCCATACCCATCCTGTGGGTTGTAGTGGACGCCATGCTCATCCTGTGGGTGGTATTGGACCCCATACCCTTCCTGTGGGTGGATGTGATCCCCATACTCATCCTCTGGGTGGATGTGACCCTCATACCCATCCTGTGGGTGGCATTGCACCCCTTACTCACCTAACAGGTGGTAGTGGACAATATACCGATCCTGTAGTTGGTAGAGTAGACACAATACCATCCTGTTTTCAGTAGTTTACCCCATAGACATTCGAATGTACCATCATTTTCTGTTAGCGTTCCTACAAAACATCCTTTAAAGATTTGTAAAGCACTAACTATGGTAAATAATATTGATTAGTGAAGGACTGTTATTTTATGTAATAATTTTTAGTGCTTATTATAATTTACTAAGAACAACTAATATTTCTCAAAACAAAACTACGAGCCTTTAATAGGATGTAGCTGATCTGTAATATTCTAAGAGCATGGACAATAGTAGGTAAATTTCACAACCCATGTGGGACCTGAAAAGTACAATTTTCCTTATAATTGAACCAGTCACGACTATTCTGCTATCTAGGTTGACGGACGGGTACTGTGAGACGTAAATTGGTACGTGAGGAAGAGTTTGGGCCTTGGGAAAAAAGGACCTGGGAATATATCACATATTTACTAATTCATATTCAACATATTGACTTTAAGCATTAACCACTGCACTGCGCAAAGCGCCTTTAGGCGCTCAGAGAGTTGTGCTTTTTGTTTTTTAATTTGGCTATATTTTAATGTTTTTTAATGTTTTCATTACTATTTGTGTTTTGACATGGAAATAGTTGACTTTGGAAACATTTTGACATTAAATTTACCTGAACATTTGTAAAAATAACAAAAATATGTCCTTGACAATTGCACCAAGACGTTTTTGCCGAAAATAGGTGAGCAGTGCAAGGGTTAAGTCATATATGTGCTGTCTTGTGTGAGAACGGGTTGCATGGGGAAGGCTAAGAGAAAGAGGAAATGGAGGCAGCTTTCAGACGAGGAGGGACAGTGGACCAATGTGCAGCAGGCACCGAAGAAAACTGCTATCGAGGCTTCACCACTTGCTTCTACCAGCAAGACAGCAGACGTAATGGACCTAGAGAGGACAGCATCAGTCACACACCAACCAGTGTCAGACAATGCTTCTCTGTCCACAACACAGCCACAGGACGACAGTATGAGACAGGAGAGGACACCACCAGTCACACCAGCCAGTGTCAGACAATGTACCTCTCTCCACAGTCCAGCCACAGGACAACAGTATGAGACAGGAGAGGACACCACCAGTCTCACACCAGACATCGCCAAACTCTGCACATCTTCTAAAATTCAAGATAATGCAGACAGATCACTTTCCTACAGCATATGGAGTAGTAACGGCAATGGAAAAAGAACAACCAGAGCTCAAACTTTCCATTACAGTCAACCTGAAAGGAGAAATAATAATAACAACACAAGACCAACAGACTGCAAATTACTTTTTGAGATATATATACAAGAGTTGTTACATTCTTGTACAGCCACAAGTACGCGTAGCGTTTCGGGCAGGTCCTTGGAATACGATCCCCTGTCGCGAAGAATCGCTTTTTCATCCAAGTGCATATTTTACTGTTGCGTTAAACAGAGGCTACAGTTAAGGAATTGCGCCCAGTAAATCCTCCCCGGCCAGGATACGAACCCATGACATAGCGCTCGCGGAACGCCAGGCGAGTGTCTTACCACTACACCACGGAGACTGATGAAAACTTAGAAGAGGACTTTTCTCTTAGACTTAAACTCTTAGATGACTTAGAAAAAGTAAGAGTCCTGCAAGGGAAACCTGTATGCTTGGAAAAGCTGGACCCTTCAGAAAGACGCACACGAGTCATGCTTTTGGGATACCCAATCGACTTTCCCCTGGATCCAATACTTGAACACAAGCAAAGCCTGAATGCGGAACGATGCCGCACAAAAGTAGACAAGGCAGCGACACGTCAGGTTCTGGTGACCGTCATGGGACATGTGCCAGAAACATTCAGTCTTGGAAATTGGGGAACATACCGACAGAGTCCATACGTCCCAGAACCCCTGCGCTGCTTCAGGTGTCAGAAATACGGCCACCATCAATCACGCTGCACCAGGTAGGAGAGATGCGGAGTGTGCAGCCTGAGACATCCAACCAAAGACTGCATAGCCAAGCACAAGGCAAACCAGGCCACAACAGCCAAATGTCCAAATTATGGAGGCAAACATCATGCCTGGAGCACAACCTGCTCTGCACGGAAAGAAAAGTGCAGACAGCTCAGGCCAGGATAAACACACAGACCAGCACTACTTACACCAACACCAACGTCTGGAACACTCGTGCACAGCCACAACAGACACACACTCTCACAGAGCAAAATTTCCCGATTTTATTAATTCCAAATCAGAAAATGCACAAAAGTGCTGCAGAAATACAGCAAATGCAAAAGAGCAAAAAACAATTACTTTCGGAATCAACACAACAGATATACAGTTTTACCGAGGTCCAGCTGAAAAACATCGTGAAGATCGTGGCAGAGACCATTATCAATTGCCTACAGATGACGCAGAACGCCTCACAGCAACAGACTCAAGAAATCACTTGTGTGATAATGGACAAGATCGTGCAGCACACCACAGTTACACAAGAAACAGACAGTCTGAGACAAGACGAAGCAAGAGGACAAACAACGCAACATGGGCATACAGACTTCCAACAACAGTCGGGTAGTCAAGACACCAGAAAATCAACATTTACAAAAGCAACTGCAAGAATCAGTGACCACCCAAGATCAACAGAATCTTACAACACAAGAGACAGAAAACAACAGCCAATGCACTCTGATATGCAACAACACCAACAAAGACGTATTGAACAGCAGAGATGCACAGGTTCCAACAACACAAGAAACAGCCACGAGCAATCAATGCAGTCCGACATGCAGCAATACCAACAACAAAGTGATGGACCACAGTTATGCACAGATTCCAACAATGCCGGGGATGACCACGAACAATCAATGCAGTCCGATTTGCAGCGACACGACTTGCGAGGTGGAGAATATAGAGGTCGATCCCGAAGAGGAGTTCTGGTAGAACAGGCAACACCAACCGAAACCGTCGTCTGGCCATTAAGAATACTGCAGTGGAACATACAAGGTCTTGGAAATAAAAACCACACACTTCAGGAGGCTGCAATCAGCACGAAAGCAGATATAATCGTTTTGGAAGAAACTCTTTTCCCAGCCACGAAATCCTTCAGATTAGCTGGATATCAGCACTATGTTATACCGTATAAGCAGGGGAGACAAAGAGGATTAATGACCCTAGTCAGGAACACCCTACCCAGCAAGAAAATAGACCCAGTTTCATGTGGGGATGGAGTAGAGGTATTAGCAGTAACAGTGAATATGGCTAATATTGAGTTCCTCATATACAACGTTTACAAGCTCCCTAGACGTAAACTAGAAGCAGAGGCAGTGTTTGCCTTGGGCCACGCAGGAAAATGTAATTATTGCTGGGGATTTTAATGCTCGTCATCAAGAGTTAGGTGCGACTGGGCCAGCCAATGCAGATGGGCGCCATTTAGCTGCAGCTCTGCGAGAAGTACCAACGTACACGCCACCTGAGGATTTGAACATACACGAGACCAATCTGCAGGAAGTCATTGCAGCTGCTGCAAACAAAGCTATTCCAATCATTATCACAGGAAACACAAAACGAAAGAACTATTGGTTCTATAGTAATGTAGTTAAAGAACAGAACCACAGAGTCAACATCTTCAGAAAACCTCTAAAGAGAAACCACACACAAGAAGGAAGAACTCTTCTAAGAGCGGTGATATCTGAAGCAAGACGAGTTTCTAGAGAAGTAAAGGAGGCAAGATGGTTTGAGTGGTGTCAAACTCTAAATGAACATAGTAGTCTTGGCAAGATATGGGGTCAGATTAAAACTATATCAGGTCGACCAGCCCGACTGTGAGAGTTTGTGTACTTGTAAACTTGTGAGAAGTTTTGGAATAAATTGAAATTGGTATAAGGAATTTTAGCTCTGAAAATTACTAAGAATTTTCTTTATTCTTTAACCTTTATTCCTGTCGTGATATTCAACTAGGTCGCCTGAGGAAGGACTTGCTTAGCTAACACACCAGTGTAGTAAACAGCTCATTCCTCACTTTGGGACCATGTATGAACAATTGACTAGGCGCGAGCAAACGCCGAGACCCCAATGAAAATTGAAATCCCCCCCACTAGGCCGCTGACCTTCGCCAATCGCCGAAGCGAATCTAACGAGTAGGTCACGGGCTCTCACAACAATAATTTATTGTTGTGTGGTGCCGTATATTTGATCCAAAGCTCAGAAAATTAGTCTCAATTTTATTAGTCGAGTGTGAAGAACATTTGCATAACAATAATAATGTGTGGGGGTGTAACGAAAAGACAGTGTTAACCATAACAACTTAAGTTTATTCAATAAAGTACTAACTACTACAACAAAACAAAAAGAAATGTCAATGACGTTACTCGAAATCCTTCCTGTGACACTATCAATGACAGCTAGACACCAGCCCCTCGGACTGCATAATGAACTAACTCGAACATAAGCGTGACCACAGAAGAATCAACAAGAAACAAGAACTAACAGATCTATAATCACAATTACAACAAATGACACAGTAGGTTCTGAAATACGTCTCCAGTAACCTCCTAACTGTTCTACGCCTCAGTGCAGTCTACTCCTGCAACAGCGGTTGCAATGCAATCAAATCAGTAGTCTTTCAATGACAACAATAACTAATGGGTTCACTGGCAACTCCAGCACCCTTCCTCAAATTAATCCTTACGTTAACACTCCGTCCCACGGACGATCAACAATCAATAACGTTACTACGATTATTGATTGTTACTACAATCAATAACGATTTACGTTAATAACATTTACGTTAATAACAAGGTAACATTTACGTTAAATTAACAACTCTTACAACTGTCACTAGTAACGCGGAAATTACACAACACTCTACCCGTCGAGCATTCAGTGAGAAAATCCCATTAATCCCTGTACTACCAGACAGCTGATTAATCTCTTTACTAGTTACGTTAATTTACGTTAATCAGTTACTAATCACTCAGCGATGGTAAACTCTGATTTACAATGTCCAAAGTGCTAAGAGAACGGTAATCACTCGTGATTACCTTTAGAGTAATTAATTACTATCCTCACGATCAATAATTAAACAATTCAAATACGCAACCTTTCACACTGGCTCAGCAATTTACATTAAGGTATGAATTCCGTCTAAGCCTTCCATACTCAGACCAATTCAGGCTGCTAATAACAGTAATTAGCCCCACGTTTACGTTATTCTAAAATGACGCTACTCCTCCCACGAGTCAATCAAGTGCCGGTACTTCCGGGCAGATAACGACGTTACGTTAATGGAACAATGTAGCCTTCGTGTGAGTCGATCAAACAAGGATCGAAGTTAATTACTTTGACTTCCTGAAACACGTCAATTACCCGGCCCACTGACCGTTAATTACGACAGACAATACTCTAACTCTTATCTGGCTGATGGCTAGGCTCCTCGAGACTACCGTAGCTGCTTGCAGGAATGTAAATTAACCCAAACGTATTCTACGTTACTCAAATTGTCAAAGAACAAATTCTCTTAAAGCAATGGGCGTTCCCTTGGTTACGTTATATTAATTGCCCCGCAATCACCTCACTGAATACTGGACTTCGATGTCCTACCAGATAACCAGGAGAATATATGTGTACCCAAGTACTCGTCTACAGCCGAGTTCACCCACGACAATGACAAATCACACTAACAAATCACAGTGATTTACGTTACAATCCGGTTGCAATGACAATACTGCAAAACCTAGTAAAATAACCTACAGGACATGAACCCTCTAGAACACTGCCCCACAATGACTTTACTGAACTGCAATCACCTACGGTGATGCTGAACACTAGCAACAATCACCATCAAATAACAACCCTTTTGCACTAACTCACACGGCAAGTACTCTAATTTCCAAATATTAGGATACTGCACAACACTTACTTATTTACTGTTGCAAATGACCCCAATGCTCTCAATAACCCCTAGAACATAGGTCAATATATATCAATCACCACAGTAAATAACACAATAACACTGGGCACCGTGACACAACGATTATATATATATATATATATATATATATAATTACTGCTGACACATGTAGCCTACAGCTATCAAACGTTATTGGGAACACTAAGGAGAATCTCACACTCCTTAAATCACATGAGTGAGTGATTTATCAGTCACGCATGCCGATAAACACTCGAGAGTTACGTTACTCGACAGAGCGGGGGCGGTCTCTCCAGACAGCCTCGTCACTCACCAAAACTCACCAAAATTACGTTAATACATATATATATAAATATAAATCACACTTGTCACGGCCCTGGGAACAGTACAAGAACCTAAGACCACACGGTGGTACAATCCACAATAATCATTGCTAGGAATCACTGGCGTTACACATACCTGAGCGCTCAGTGTTGGAATTCCACACCTGCAAGACCACACATGGAAATGATATCACTCCGTCCCACGGACGATCAAAAATGATTACCACAATGAAATAATATACTTATTACATGGACATCCTCTCAGTCCTTGGCTAATCTATGTATCCTCTGTTCCCGTGTGTACCCACACACACACACACACACTGTACGTCTGTGTACACCAGACTTAAGTCCCTCTGGACTGACAAGATGACGACACAGGTGATTAATCTCCTCGCCCACAATTCACTCCACCTGAACAGGTGCTGCATGACAATGTGACGGAACACTTGACCTCGAATTCAAGCTTTAGAGACTACTAATCACCAGAATTACACACATAGGTACTTACTCATTCACACTGCCGGCTACACACCTTCCCATACATCAGGCACCCCGCTATAGGTGGCTGGCTCGTTCCAAGTGGCGTAAGCGCCGGTAGTACCTTACGTGGTACTTATACGGAAAATTGGCGCACACTCGAACCCCTCCCACTCAACACGGCTGAGTTCGCACCCTCGACTCACCGGTGAAGTGAAGCGTTCATACCCAGGTGACGCGCACAACGATAGCGTCTCACACAACATGGGCAATTTGCCTTAACACTGACGAATTTCCCCGTTCCCATCGACTGCTACAGAGCACTAGCAAGTCTAATCATCACTGGTATGGGATCTACGAGTCTGTTGCTGCTCGTATGCACATTCCCCACGATCCCAGATCACTGTACCTCTACCCCCTGAATAACAATGTCTTAAACCCCTCCAAGCGACGACTTCGGCCGGATTCTGTGACGACCGATGTCGTAGGTGAAGCAGGAAGCATCAGCAGTTGAGTAGTCCAGCCACCACGACGCCCTATACTTCAATTTGGCCGAATTGAGTACAGAGAGCGTCTTGACAAGGTGGCAGCTGTGTTCAGAATGATGCTACACAACGGCTATCCCCACGTCCTTCTCGAAATAACCAATGAGAGGAAGGCATACAGCGGCCTACCCCTCTCATCCAATCAGCGACGGTGTAGCATAGCCCCTAGGGCAGCTCCAAGATGGCGACCAACATGGCGGCTCAAGATGTTTACCAAGATGGCGGCTGTCTCCATGACAACGACTCAAGTGGCCAGTGAGCGCGGGGGGGGGGGGGGGGGGGGCCCACAGCTTCACCCACTTCTGCGGCCTAGCCGTTCCCGCGCAAAAATTATCTGGCTCCATGCCATACAATGAGATGATGCTATCAGCTCTAGCACTGTCCACAGATATGCCACCCCGGCCAGGGTAACATTTATGGACTGCTGATGACTGTTGCTCTCACATGAGCCCAAACACTAGATGTTTCGGTTGCTGGTTACCAAACATAAGTCCGCCCACTTAACAAGTGCACTTAACAAGTGTACTGGCTCCCACAGGCCTAAGAACACTATTGTAAGTGAGCTGGTGAACCATCTCCTCACATAACCTCCCACCAAAAGATAAAATTTCCCGGAGGAAAATTTCATCTCAATCACCAGCCACTTACACTTGCGCTCTTAATTAAGTGCAAGGCGGCTGGGTGGTGGTGATTCATCCGTTTTCTGTTGACGTCGGTGGCTGGCGGGACAAGATGTGACGTCACTGGCTCGTCCAGGGTGGTACTTCCTGACCGTAGTGCGGTCGTGCTCAGGTTCTGGGTCCAGGTTAAGCCGGCTCAACGCCTCGCAGCTTCCCTTCCTCAGTCCCTTCACACTCTCGCCCCACAGGTCTGTGTCATACTGGACACAATAGGTAGCACACTGGGATGGACTTACCAATGAAGTACAGACTCAACACCTTCCCTACCCTACCGAAACAATTCCGACAGTTAGCAGACTGTCTTGACTTCCAGGTGACAGGGTTTTTCTTCCTGTCTGTCTGTCACTCTCAGACCGGGTTGCTCTACCGACTGAGTTGACTGGGCTGAGGCCTCTTCAGCAGCTGTCAAACCTCGCCCCTCACTGAGCACTTGGTCACTGACCTGCTCGTTCTTCAATCTCTCAGCAACCGTTCGTTTGTCTGAACGATCTTCCAACAGCCTGAAAGATTGGTCCAGAATATCCACTTCACTTGTGGGAACCACAGCTACCTTAGCCTCACCACTGGTAACATCAAGCAGACGTTTACTCTCCTGAGTGGTGTTAACCCTCGCGAGTCTGGCTGGTGGACAGGTCGTGGCGGGATCACCTGATCTGGCCCACACCCGTCTCACTGGGCTCACCTCCGTTTTCTGTGAAATGAAAGAGGGAAAATTGCTCTTTTTTCCTTTTACCTCATGCACCTGATCTTTCGCCTGATAAGAGGCGACCTTGACTTCCTCAGCTGGCGGCCGTGTGACATCGCCCTCAGCTGGTGAGACCCATCTGAGTCCCTCTGAGTCAGTTCTCGTTTTCTGTGCAATAGGGAGAGAAGGATGGCTCCGGTTTCCTTTCACCTGCTGCCTCTCTTCTTCTGTCTGGGCGGCGGTGATCTCTGCTCGACCGGCCGGCAGACGCTTGGTGTCAACGCCAGCGGGTTTAACCTTCCTCTCACCTGTTCCTGTTTCCTCTGGGTCATTTCCACAGGACAGACCCACCTGGTTCTCTATACCAGGAGTATTACCTATCAAAAGTCCATACACTGCCTTTCTACTTAGCGCAGCTTTGATCTTACCTTCGATATATGGGGTGTCTACCAACACGGACACTTCTTCCATGTCCTTACCAGTGCCATCTGGGAACTGGACACGGGTGGACACGGAGGGTTCGACCTGTTCTGCTCTCAGGCTCAACCAAACTGCTCCTGACCATGTTAACTGTAGCACCCCGGTCTCGAAAGACACTCGTCCATTGCCCATTAACTCTTCCTCTAGTTAATTCGAGTGTGTGTCTTGGGACATCACCTCCCACGGTACTCATGCCTGTAACTTGCACCTTGGTCACCTTCTTAGTCTTAAGCCTAGTGCTGCTCTGGCACTTAGCTGCTCGGTGACCTGCCATGTTGCATGTGAAGCACCTGGTTCCCTTAACCTTGGGTTTATGTTGGTGTCCCTTAGACTTACTTTCTTTAGGTTTGGCTCCCTTACTTGGAGCTTGAGTAAACCGTTCAACCTTTGTCACACATCGATCTAGGTATGCATCCCTAGGATCGATCTTCTCCTCTCTTGGCAATAGAGGAGGTATCTCTACTTCCAGCGCCTGTACCTCTGAGCTTGGCGCGGCAGGAGGGGCTTGACTCCCCGTCCTTGCCTCGGATTGCACTCTTGCAATTTCCAATCTAGTCAATCTCTCGTGGTGGGCATTCCACATGTCGGCCACAAATTTGACCTTATCCACTCCTTGCAGTTCCATAGCATCAGCTTGAGCTGCTAGGTACTGTAAAGTAATTTCCTCCTGGGGTTGTTCAGTCCCCCTCCTGAGAGGTTGTTCTGGTATCTGATTGACTACTTCCAACGAAACGTTTCTGTGGCCCAAGGAATCAGTCCTTAGCCTAGGCTGGGGTCGCGACTCCCCTTCCTTCTCCTGGGGTAGACTCAATCCCACACCCCCTGACATACCGACTATACCACGGTCGGCTAGGGGAACTCCCTTGTCCCCTAGATCACTTCTGTTTGCTCTTTCTAGACATAGACGCCGTACATAGGCCTTATGTTCCTCAATATACCGCCGACATTCCTCATCTGTGTGAATGTTTCTATCCTTTGGCAGCACGCCATACCTAGTCACATACAAATATATGTATTTATCCCTATAATCCTCATCCATTCTGTGTGTGAGGTGTGTGTGTACCTAATCCTGCTAACCGACAACATACACACCTACAACAATATTGTTCTGCAATGCTCTGCACACCTTTCTTCATAGGTTTCTCAACTTGATGAGTCTTACTTTTCTGATTATGAAGCAAAAGTCTACGGCCCCACGTTGGGCGCCACGATGTGAGAGTTTGTGTACTTGTAAACTTGTGAGAAGTTTTGGAATAAATTGAAATTGGTATAAGGAATTTTAGCTCTGAAAATTTCTAAGAATTTTCTTTATTCTTTAACCTTTATTCCTGTCGTGATATTCAACTAGGTCGCCTGAGGAAGGACTTGCTTAGCTAACACACCAGTGTAGTAACCAGCTCATTCCTCACTTTGGGACCATGTATGAACAATTGACTAGGCGCGAGCAAACGCCGAGACCCCAATGAAAATTGAAATCCCCCCCACTAGGCCGCTGACCTTCGCCAATCGCCGAAGCGAATCTAATGAGTAGGTCACGGGCTCTCACAACAACAATTTATTGTTGTGTGGTGCCGTATATTTGATCCAAAGCTCAGAAAATTAGTCTCAATTTTATTAGTCGAGTGTGAAGAACATTTGCATAACAATAATAATGTGTGGGGGTGTAACGAAAAGACAGTGTTAACCATAACAACTTAGTTTATTCAATAAAGTACTAACTAATACAAAAAAAAAAAAAGAAATGTCAATGACGTTACTCGAAATCCTTCCTGTGACACTATCAATGACAGCTAGACACCAGCCCCTCGGACTGCATAATGAACTAACTCGAACATAAGCGTGACCACAGAGGAATCAACAAGAAACAAGAACTAACAGATCTATAATCACAATTACAACAAATGACACAGTAGGTTCTGAAATACGTCTCCAGTAACCTCCTAACTCTTCTACGCCTCAGTGCAGTCTACACCTGCAACAGCGGTTGCAATGCAATCAAATCAGTAGTCTTTCAATGACAACAATAACTAATGGGTTCACTGGCAACTCCAGCACCCTTCTTCAAATTAATCCTTACGTTAACACTCCGTCCCACGGACGATCAACAATCAATAACAATTGATTTACGTTAATAACACAATAACATTTACGTTAATAACAAGGTAACATTTACGTTAAATTAACAACTCTTACAACTGTCACTAGTAATGCGGAAATTACACAACACTCTACCCGTCGAGCATTCAGTGAGAAAATCCCATTAATCCCTGTACTACCAGACAGCTGATTAATCTCTTTACTAGTTACGTTAATTTACGTTAATCGGTAACTAATCACTCAGCGATGGTAAACTCTGATTTACAATGTCCAAAGTGCTAAGAGAACGGTAATCACTCTTGATTACCTCTAGAGTAATTAATTACTATCCTCAAGATCAATAATTAAACAATTCAAATACGCAACCTTTCACACTGGCTCAGCAATTTACATTAAGGTATGAATTCCGTCTAAGCCTTCCATACTCAGACCAATTCAGGCTGCTAATAACAGTAATTAGCCCCACGTTTACGTTATTCTAAAATGACGCTACTCCTCCCACGAGTCAATCAAGTGCCGGTACTTCCGGGCAGATAATGACGTATCGTTAATGGAACAATGTAGCCTTCGTGTGAGTCGATCAAACAAGGATCGAGGTTAATTACTTTGACTTCATGAAACACGTCAATTACCCGGCCCACTGACCGTTAATTACGACAGACAATACTCTAACTCTTATCTGGCTGATGGCTAGGCTCCTCGAGACCCCCCGTAGCTGCTTGCAGGAATGTAAATTAACCCAAACATATTCTACGTTACTCAAATTGTCAAAGAACAAATTCTCTTAAAGCAATGGGCGTTCCCTTGGTTACGTTATATTAATTGCCTCGCAATCACCTCACTGAATACTGGACTTCGATGTCCTACCAGATAACCAGGAGAATATATGTGTACCCAAGTACTCGTCTACAGCCGAGTTCACCCACGACAATGACAAATCACACTAACAAATCACAGTGATTTACGTTACAATCCGGTTGCAATGACAATACTGCAGAACCTAGTAAAATAACCTACTGGACATGAACCCTCTAGAACACTGCCCCACAATGACTTTACTGAACTGCAATCACCTACGGTGATGCTCAACACTAGCAACAATCACCATCAAATAACAACCCATTTGCACTAACTCACACGGCAAGTACTCTAATTTCCAAATATTAGGATACTGCACAACACTTACTTATTTACTGTTGCAAATGACCCCAATGCTCTCAATAACCCCTAGAACATAGGTCAATATATATCAATCACCACACAGTAAATAACACAATAACACTGGGCACCGTGACACTACGATTATATATATATATATATATATATATATATATATATATATATATATATATATATATATATATATATATATATATATATATATATATATATGCAATTGACGATCACAAAACACTGATCATTTTATGCGGAAAATCCACAGAGAAATATGAAATGAGGTGAACGTTTCGGCTTTGTTAAAGCCTTTGTCAACACCAGACTGACTAAGGAGAAGGGAGAAGGGGGGAAGATATATAGGCCGACACCTGACCACCCCATCCCAAGGGTTGGTCAGGTGTAATTAACCAAAAACAGGTATAGCTTAAATATACCTGAACATACCTATATATGGTATGCATACCTATATTAAATATACCTATATCTCAGAACGTTAAATATAACGTTCACCTCATTTCATATTTCTCTGTGGATTTTCCGCATATATATATATATATATATATATATATATATATATATATATATATATATATGTCGTACCTAGTAGCCAGAACGCACTTCTCAGCCTACTATGCAAGGCCCGATTTGCCTAATAAGCCAAGTTTTCATGAATTAATTGTTTTTCGACTACCTAACCTACCTAACCTGATCTAACCTAACTTTTTCGGCTACCTAACCAAACCTAACCTATAAAGATAGGTTAGGTTAGGTTAGGTAGGGTTGGTTAGGTTCGGTCATATATCTATGTTAATTTTAACTCCAATAAAATAAAATTAACCTCATACATAATGAAATAGGTAGCTTTATCATTTCATATGAAAAAAATTAGAAAAAATATATTAATTAAGGAAAACTTGGCTTATTAGGCAAATCGGGCCATGAATAGTAGGCCAAAAAGTGAGTTCTGGCTACTAGGTACGACATATATATATATATATATATATATATATATATATATATATATATATATATATATATATATATATATATGTCGTACCTAGTAGCCAGAACTCACTTCTCAGCCTACTATTCAAGGCCCGATTTGCCTAATAAGCCAAGTTTTCATGAATTAATTGTTTTTCGACTACCTAACCTACCTAACCTAACCTAACCTAACTTTTTCGGCTACCTAACCTAACCTAGCCTATGAAGATAGGTTAGGTTAGGTTAGGTAGGGTTGGTTAGGTTCGGTCATATTTCTACGTTAATTTTAACTCCAATAACAAAAAAATGACCTCATACATAATGAAATGGGTAGCTTTATCATTTCATAAGAAAAAAATTAGAGAAAATATATTAATTCAGGAAAACTTGGCTTATTAGGCAAATCGGGCCTTGCATAGTAGGCTAAGAAGTGCGTTCTGGCTACTAGGTACGACATATATATATATATATATATATATATATATATATATATATATATATATATATATATATATATATATATATATATATATATATATATATATGTCGTACCTAGTAGCCAGAACGCACTTCTCAGCCTACTATGCTAGGCCCGATTTGCCTAATAAGCCAAGTTTTCCTGAATTAATATATTTTCTCTAATTTTTTTCTTATGAAATGATAAAGCTACCCATTTCATTATGTATGAGGTCAATTTTTTTTATTGGAGTTAAAATTAACGTAGATATATGACCGAACCTAACCAACCCTACCTAACCTAACCTAACCTATCTTTATAGGTTAGGTTAGGTTAGGTAGCCGAAAAAGTTAGGTTAGGTTAGGTTAGGTAGGTTAGGTAGTCGAAAAACAATTAATTCAAGAAAACTTGGCTTATTAGGCAACTCGGGCCTTGCATAGTAGGCTGACAAGTGCGTTCTGGCTACTAGGTACGACATATATATATATATATATATATATATATATATATATATATATATATATATATATATATATATATATATATATATATATATATATGTCGTACCTAGTAGCCAGAACGCACTTTTCAGCCTACTATGCAAGGCCCAATTTGCCTAATAAGCCAAGTTTTCCTGAAATAATATACTTTCTCTAATTTTTTTCTTATGAAATGATAAAACTGTTCATTTCATTATGTATGAGGTCAATTTTTTTTATTGGAGTTAAAATTAACGTAGATATATGACCGAACCTAACCAACCCTACCTAACCTAACCTAACCTATCTCTATAGGTTAGGTTCGGTTAGGTAGCCGAAAAAGTTAGGTTAGGTTAGGTTAGGTAGGTTAGGTAGTCGAAAAAAACATTAATTCATGAAAACTTGGCTTATTAGGCAAATCCGGCCTTGCATATTAGGCTGAGAAGTGAGTTCTGGCTACTAGGTACGACATATATATATATATATATATATATATATATATATATATATATATATATATATATATATATATATATATATATATATATATATATGTCGTACCTAGTAGCCAGAACGCACTTCTCAGCCTACTATGCAAGGCCCAATTTGCCTAATAAGCCAAGTTTTCATGAATTAATGTTTTTTCGACGACCTAACCTACCTAACCTAACCTAACCTACCTTTTTCGGTTATCTAACCCAACCTAACCTATAAAGATAGGTTAGGTTAGGTTAGGTAGGGTTGGTTAGGTTCGGTCATATATCTACGTTAATTTTAACTACAATAAAACAAATTTGACCTCATACATAATGAAGTGGGTAGCTTTATCATTTCATAAGAAAAAAATTAGAGAAAATATATTAATTCAGGAAAACTTGGCTTATTAGGCAAATCGGGCCCTGCATAGTAGGCTGAGAAGTGCGTTCTGGCTATTAGGTACGACATATATATATATATATATATATATATATATATATATATATATATATATATATATATATATATATATATATATATATATATATATATATATAATTACTGCTGACACATGTAGCCTACAGCTATCAAACGTTATTGGAAACACTAAGGAGAATCTCACACTCCTTAAATCACATGGGTGAGTGATTTATCGGTCACGCATGCCGATAAACACTCGAGAGTTACGTTACTCGACAGAGCGGGGGCGGTCTCTCCAGACAGCCTCGTCACTCACCAAAACTCACCAAAATTACGTTAATACATATATATATAAATATAAATCACACTTGTCACGGCCCTGGGAACAGTACAAGAAATTAAGACCACACGGTGGTAAAATCCACAATAATCATTGCCAGGAATCACTGGCGTTACACATACCTGAGCGCTCAGTGTTGGAATTCCACACCTGCAAGACCACACATGGAAATGATATCACTCCATCCCGCGGACGATCAAAAATGATTACCACAATGAAATAATATACTTATTACATGGACATCCTCTCAGTCCTTGGCTAATCTATGTATCCTCTGTTCCCGTGTGTACCCACACACACACACACACACTGTACGTCTGTGTACACCAGACTTAAGTCCCTCTGGACTGACAAGATGACAACACAGGTGATTAATCTCCTCGCCCACAATTCACTCCACCTGAACAGGTGCTGCGTGACAATGTGACGGAACACTTGACCTTGAATTCAAGCTTTAGAGACTACTAATCACCAGAAATACACACATAGGTACTTACTCATTCACACTGCCGGCTACACACCTTCCCATACATCAGGCACCCCGCTATAGGTGACTGGCTCGTTCCAAGTGGCGTAAGCGGCGGTAGTACCTTACGTGGTACTTATACGGAAAATTGGCGCACACTCGAACCCCTCCCACTCAACACGGCTGAGTTCGCACCCTCGACTCACCGGTGAAGTGAAGCGTTCATACCCAGGTGATGCGCACAACGATAGCGTCTCACACAACATGGGCAATTTGCCTTAACACTGACACGAATTTCCCCGTTCCCATCGACTGCTACAGAGCACTAGCAAGTCTAATCATCACTGGTATGGGATCTACGAGTCTGTTGCTGCTCGTATGCACATTCCCCATGATCCCAGATCACTGTACCTCTACTCCCTGAATAACAATGTCTTAAACCCCTCCAAGCGACGACTTCGGCCGGATTCTGTGACGACCGATGTCGTAGGTGAAGCAGGAAGCATCAGCAGTTGAGTAGTCCAGCCACCACGACGCCCTATACTTCAATTTGGCCGAATTGAGTACAGAGAGCGTCTTGACAAGGTGGCAGCTGTGTTCAGAATGATGCTACACAACGGCTATCCCCGCGTCCTTCTCGAAATAACCAATGAGAGGAAGGCATACAGCGGCCTACCCCTCTCATCCAATCAGCGACGGTGTAGCATAGCCCCTAGGGCAGCTCCAAGATGGCCGACCAACATGGCGGCTCAATATGTTTATCTAGATGGCGGCTGTCTCCATGACAACGACTCAAGTGGCCAGCGAGCGCGGGGGGAGGGGGGGGGGGCCACAGTTTCACCCACGCCTGCGGCCTAGCCGTTCCCGCGCAAAAATTGTCTGGCTCCATGCCATACAATGAGATGATGCTATCAGCTCTAGCACTGTCCACAGACATGCCACCCCGGCCAAGGTAACATTTATGGACTGCTGATGACTGGGGCTCTCACATGAGCCCAAACACTAGATGTTTTGGTTGCTGGTTACCAAACTTAAGTCCGCCCACTTAACAAGTGCACTTAACAAGTGTACTGGCTCCCACAGGCATAAGAGCACTATTGTAAGTGAGCTGGTGAACCATCTCTTCACACCGACCACAGGCATGTATTTAACCATTGCAGGAGGCTGAGAGACTTGCTCTCCAATTTGCAGAAAGAACAGCTTCATATCAGCTTCCTGCAATGGTTCGAAGGCAGCAAGAACAATTAAAACAAGAGAGGTTGACAGTCATTCATGAGAGCATAGCTATAAATGACGAATGTGACTGTCCCTTCACCAAACAAGAACTAATCAGAGCCAAAAAAGGTGGTAAGGACACTGCACCAGGTGCTGATAACATTACATACTCAATGATCGCACATGCAGGTCCTGCTGGAGTCAAGGAATATTGGACGTCATCAATGCATCTTGGCAGCAAGGCAAACTACCAACCTCTTGGAAGAAAGCAGAAATCATACCGATTCCTAAGCCGAAAGAACCTGGCAATTACAGACCCATTTCATTAACACCATGCATTAGTAAAACTGCAGAACGGATGGTCTTAAATAGGCTACTGTGGAAGACTGGAGACCTTCATAAACACATATTTGGCTTCACTAGAGGTGTAGGTACTGCCAACTGAATAGTAACATTACTAGGAACAGTTAACTCGGGTCCATCTATAGTTATCTTCCTTGATCTAGAAAAAAGCATTCGAACTTGCAAGCCCGCAAGCAATTTTACACACATCTTAGTTAAAAAAGGAGTAAAGGGAAAAATGCTAACATGGATTCAAGATTACCTAAGTCACAGGTATGCCAGAGTAAAGTTGCAAGGACAAGTGTCGGACTACCACTTGCATGAGAATGGGACTCCACAAGGAGGAGTCCTCAGTCCTAGTCTTTTTAACATCCTTATGGAAAACCTTGTTACCATGACATTTACAGAAGGGGTTAAATTGCTAAGCTATGCTGATGATATAGCATTAGTCATTACAGGTCCTTCACTTCTAAATAAAGCACAAGGTGCATTAGATAAAATAACATCTGAATGCAGCGTTTTAGGGCTAAAAATATCTGCACAGAAGTCTAAGGCAATGAGACTTGGCGGCAACACTCCAGACAGGCACCTATGCATTCAAGACATTAACCTTCAGTGGGTTACACAATATCAATATCTCGGAGTGTGGGTAGATTTTAAAATGACATTCAACAAGCAAATTCAATGTCTAAAGGAAAAAGCAAAATCACGACTAAATATAATGAGAGCAATCACAGAGCCCCATCTAGGAGCGGGACACAAAGTGTTAAGAATGTTATACATACACGCCGTTCGTTCCCTAGTTGATTATGCAGCGCCTGCCTTACTCACTCTTTCTCCTGGTTAGTGGGCAAACTTTGAGGTTATTCAAAATGATGCATTGCGAATCATAACAGGAGCTCCCAGATGGACTAAAATACTGAACCTAAGACTAGAAACCAAGCTAATGTCGATTGAAATAAGGGTAAAAGGGATCGCTGCGTGTATGCTGACCAAGATATTGACTAGACCTAGAATCAGTTCACTGTAAGATATAATCACTGGAGCACTAACTCTGGACAGAAGAGCCTCCAATAGCAACAAGTGGACCCATTGTGCAATAAACACTATCAATACATTCGATATAACAAACACAGTCACTGAGAAGGGTGTCGACGAAATACATGCAGACTTTGTTATGCAAGCCCCTTGGGAATCTCTGCCAGCAGACTTTAAGATTATGGTTATTGAAGGAAAAAAGAACCAGGCAAATCATCATCTGCTACGTAACATTGCACAGATGCATATAGAAGCAAACATGGCATCCGACAGCTTCACATACTTCACAGATGGATCAGTAGACCAGCAGGGACAAGAAACCGGAGCTGCAGTTAAAGCAGGAAACTCTGTAAATAGTTGGAGGCTCTTAAATGGGTGTTCGACTTTACAAACAGAGATGCAAGCAATTCAAAAGGCTTTGGAACATGTTCTTGCTCAATACCGACAACATGTTATCATACATACAGATTCGAGAACCGCCATTGAAACCTTGCAACAAGAACACATATGTGAGACCATACATCACAAATGTCATATCATTAATGCAAACACTCAAACGACAAGGCCGACGGGTACTTATCAACTGGGTGCCAAGTCATGTGGCAATAATAGGAAACGACATTGCAGACGAAGCTGCAAAACTTGCTACTAAGAGAAGAAATGTAGACATTTACATACCACAGAGTCTATCACAGATTAAGGAAGTAATTAGAAACAGAGCAATGCAAAAGATGTACAGTGACCACAACACAGCAGTTGCAACATCAGGATCTGCGAGTTGGTACAAGAATTCAACCAACTACGAACCACTTAGTTTGATGAAAGGGAGCAGTAGAGCAACAGAAGTGCACTTACATCGCATCAGGCTTGGATACCCATGTGCATGGGAAATAGGCTTACAGGTTCCGGAAGATGAGAGGAAATGTTAACACTGTGGAGAAATGCCCGACAGACCACTGGAACATTATCTAACACAGTGCACAGTTACAAACCCATTAAGATTTCAACTTAGATTCAACAGAGCAGAAGAAGTTGTTAAATACATATGGCAAAATCTTACTGAAGCGACCATACGAGTAATAAATACTCATACTCCGCCCAAGTAAAACAGAAACAAGCAACACTTAGTGGGCCAGCCAGAGGCTTAGGGCCCACGCAGGAATATCCCTGCAAAAAAAAAAAAAATCATCTTCATCTTCTCCTTTCCCTTCACTCTCTCCCTCTCTTCTCTTTTCTCTACAACCTTTTGCATTTTCTTCCAATCAAACAAGAGGTGTCAATGTAGTTGTGAAAACATTAAATCAGCATTGACATAACTTAATGATAAGATGTCTTTATTACACTGAGTCCCAGTCATATGAGAATCTGTGTAATAATATAATATTAGTGTAATGTGGCTCTGTATTTTTAAGCTGTTCTCTCCCGTTGTGGCTACTTGTTAACTCTAGGTTAAGTGCACTGTCCTCTCCTGTTGGCTTTAGGCTTATGCTCTGTGGCCACCTGTTGGCTCTAGACTTACTGCTCTGTGTCCACCTGTTGGCTCTAGACTTACTGCTCTGTGAGCACCTGTTGGCTCTAGACTTACTGCTCTGTGGCCACCTGTTGGCTCTAGACTTACTGCTCTGTGGCCACCTGTTGGCTCTAGACTTACTGCTCTGTGGCCACCTGTTGGCTCTAGACTTACTGCTCTGTGAGCACCTGTTGGTTCTAGACTTACTGCTCTGTGGCCACCTGTTGGCTCTAGACTTACTGCTCTGTGGCCACCTGTTGGCTCTAGACTTACTGCTCTGTGGCCACCTGTTGGCTCTAGACTTACTGCTCTGTGGCCACCTGTTGGCTCTAGACTTACTGCTCTGTGGCCACCTGTTGGCTCTAGACTTACTGCTCTGTGGCCACCTGACCAAAACACTAACAACAAGAAACACCAGCGTGACCAAAACACCAACAACAAGAAACACCAGCGTGACCAAAACACCAACAACAAGAAACACCAGCGTGACCAAAACATCAACAACAAGAAACACCAGCGTGACCAAAACACCAACAACAAGAAACACCAGCGTGACCAAAACATCAACAACAAGAAACACCAGCGTGACCAAAACACCAACAACAAGAAACATCAGCGTGACCAAAACACTAACAACAAGAAACACCAGCGTGACCAAAACACCAACAACAAGAAACACCAGCGTGACCAAAACATCAACAACAAGAAACACCAGCGTGACCAAAACACCAACAACAAGAAACACCAGCGTGACCAAAACACCAACAACAAGAAACACCAGCGTGACCAAAACACCAACAACAAGAAACAGCTGTTGAAAGATGAGTTTCTGTGTCAACAACTGGCCTCAGAACACGGTACACAGTAGCGAAGTGTCCCCCTACCCTCTAACAACTGTGACGACCACTGTAGTACATAGTATCTAAGTGATCCATACTCACTGCCGACTGTAAAGTTTAATGTACACTAAAATAAATATGGTATAATTGAAGATTTACCACAAATTCAACACTTTGTTATTAAAGTTGTTGTTGTTAAAGATTCGCTACCTGGAACAAAAAATTCCAAGTAGCACAGGCTATAGCGAGCCCGTTGTGGATGATATATTTATTTAAATTTGGAGGTTTAGTTTATATAATTAATATTTTTTTCATTTGCAAAACATAAGTTTTGTGCTAAAATTTAATAAATTAAAATAACCAAGATTTGAAAAAAAAATCAATTTATATTGGTAATCAAATTGTAATAAAGCCATACATCTAAAATGAGAACTAATTGCATTCAAGAAGTAATAAATATTAATATCCTGCGCTTCCTCCCACACTCATAAGGTCGGCTGGTCGTCATTTTCTATACCGCTTTAATGGTAACTTTTATTTTCAATTTTTTTTTTATGTTTCATTCCATCAGATATTTTGTGCTGATACTTCGAATACCTTATTAATATTCCGTTTGTGTACCGTATTTTTAGGCCACTGTCATAGTCGTGAGTGAGCAAGGATCACTGAGTTACTGAGGCACCATTCCTTCCTCCCCCCCCCCCCAACCGTTCCCTGATCCTTATCCTGTAATCGGGTGCAGTGCCTGGTTATGGTTATGTTGTGGCTGAGGGTGTGGAGGCTGGTGATGATGTTGTTCAGGGCCTTGTTGAGGTTGGTGATGCAGTGTCTGGTTATGGTTATGTTGTGGCTGAGGGTGTGGAGGCTGGTGTTGATGTTGTTCAAGGCCTTGTTGAGGTTGGTGATGCAGTGCCTGGTTATGGTTATGTTGTGGCTGAGGGTGTGGAGGCCGGTGTTGATGTTGTTCAGGGCCTTGTTGAGGTTGGTGATGCAGTGCCTGGTTATGGTTATGTTGTGACTGAGGATGTGGAGGCTGGTGTTGATGTTGTTCAGGGCCTTGTTGAGGTTGGTGATGCAGTGCCTGGTTATGGTTATGTTGTGGCTGAGGGTGTGGAGGCTGGTGTTGATGTTGTTCAGGGCCTTGTTGAGGTTGGTGATGCAGTGCCTGGTTATGGTTATGTTGTGGCTGAGGGTGTGGAGGCTGGTGTTGATGTTGTTCAGGGCCTTGTTGAGGTTGGTGATGCAGTGCCTGGTTATGGTTATGTTGTGGCTGAGGGTGTGGAGGCTGGTGTTGATGTTGTTCAGGGCCTTGTTGAGGTTGGTGATGCAGTGCCTGGTTATGGTTATAACAATAAGCACTACAATAAACATCATGAAAGAGGAAGATCCGGACAACGTCTTTATGCGTGATATCCAAATCCCTGTAAATATAATTGATATCAACACGAGCGTGGCAGATTTTGAGTAAGGGTACCGAGTGATGTCTGGGGCCAGAGTGTGATATTGTCCTAATAGCAGCTTTGTGTTGGGTAATTACAGGACGTAAATGATTTTGGGTAGTAGAATCCCAAGCACAAATACCATAGTTGAGATAATGATAGATGAGGGAGTAATAGAGCATCACCAGGGCAGGGCGAGCTGGTATATAATATCTGATCTTAGAAAGAATGCCAACAGTTTTTTAAACTTTTTTGATATATTTAGAATGTGTCCCTGGAAATTCAGCTTGTGGTCGATGAGAATGCCAAGAAATTTGCCATCTACTTTGTTACAATTTTGGGTATTATTTATCCTGAGATTTATTTGATTTGAGGATTTATTGCTAAACAAAATATAGAAAGTTTTGTCAATGTTGAGGATGAGTTTGTTGGCAGTAAGCCAAAGATGGACTTTATTTAGCTCAGTATTCACTGTGACATTTAGAGCAAGGGGGTCAGGACTGGAGTAAATGAAGGATGTGTCGTCAGCAAATAGAATTGGTTTGAGGTGTTGGGGGGCATTTGCAAGGTCATTAATATAGATGAGGAAGAAGAGAGGGCCAAGTATGCTGCCCTGAGGAACACCAATGTTAATGGGTAGGGTGGGAGAAATTGAATTATTCACAGAAACATTCTGGAGCCTGTCAATAAGGTATTGCAGGGAGTGACCTCTGACTCCATAATGATGTAATTTAAGAAGAAGGTTTTGGTGGTTGACAGTGTCAAAAGTCAATCAATAACACATGGAATTAACACATGTGTCAATAACACATAGAATAATATCACTCCGTCCCACGGACCATCAACAATGATTGAATTACCACAATTCTGCTAGAATGGAATATAAAATATTACATGGACATCTCTCTCAGTCCTTGGCTAATCTACGTATATTATGTTCCCATGTGTACCCACACACACACACATATGTACGACTGTCTGCACAAGACTTAAGTCCCTCTGGACTGACAAGATGTCAACAAGGGTGATACTCTCGCTCGTCCACACTCCACTATCACCTTTACAGGTGCTCTTAGTGACAGTGCGACGGAACGCCTGGCTTCGAATTCAGGCTTAGAGACTAATAAATCGCAAAAAATACACACATAAGTATTTACTCATTTATACAGCCGGCTTATACACATAATCACTCAATTGTCCTACACTGCAATCAGGCACCCTGCTGGCGGGTGGCTGGCTCACGGCGCTGTAGGTGGTGTAGATGGTGGCGCACTAGGTGGTGGGTGGTAGGCTGTGGCGGCCTCCCCTCTCCCGAGCAAGCGTAGCACTCCCAACACTTTGGCGCCAAAACACTGACTCGAGATTTCCACGAAATTCTATGAGAAAACTGCCCCCTGAACACTTGACATAAATTTCCCCGTTCCCCTTGACTGCTACAGAGCACTAGCAGGAATTTGAACGTTTATAATCAGTGGTATGGGGACTTACGAGACTTGGTACTTCTCGTATGCAAATTACCCACGATCCCAGATCTCTACCCACTGGTAGATCCCCACGATCCAGATCTCTACTACACAATGTCTTTCTCTCCTTCGAACGACGACTTCGGCCGGATTCTGCTGTGACCGCGGTCGTAGATGAAGCAGGAGGTGAAGTAGTTGAGTAGTCATACCACCTTTTGCCCTATATCAATTCGGCCGAATGAGCACAGGGAGTGTCAGGTCAAGGTGGTGGCTGAGTTCAGAATGATGCCTTGAGGGAAAAACACGCCGGTGATCCCGTGTCTCCTCAAAAGAACCTATGAGAGGGAGGCACACAACGGCCTACCCCCCTCAACCAATCAGAGACGGTGTAGCATGGCCCAGGGGCAACTTCAAGATGGCTGACTCCCCAGATGTTTGCTAAGGCGGCGGCCGTTGTCATGACGACAATGTTGGAGCTCGTGGGAGGCCCACGCGCGAACCCTGAGCTGACTGTTCCCGCGCAAATTTTGAGTCCCTCCAAGCTAAGAAAGAAAAGATGCTATTGGCTATAACTCTGTCCACAGACGTGCTATCCCGGCCAGGGTAACATTTCTGGAATGCTGATGACTGGGGCTCTCACATGAGCCCAAACACAAGATGTTTCGGGTAATAGTTACGAAACTTAGGTCCGCGCACTTAACAAGTGCACTTAACAAGTGTACTGGCTTCCACAGGCAGGAGAGCTTCATTGTAAGTGAGCTGGTAAACCATCCCCTCACACTTCTTGTATATAAATAAATAAATAAATAAATAAATCCGCACACTTGAAAATGAAGGAACGACGACGTTTCGGTCTGTCCTGGACCATTCTCAAGTCGATTCTCGAAACGTCGTCGTCGTCCCTTCATTTTCTAGTGTGTGGATTGGTCAACCTACTTTTATCTGAATAAACATTTGATTTGATTTGTTGTTCAGGAACTTCCTGGGATAAAACGCGAACACTCCTTGAGGAACTGTGAGGGGCTTATCTGTTTTTCCTCGTAATGGTCCCAAAGTTTCCACAAATGTTCCTGTTTCTCTTTACTGCCCTAGCTTGCGGCGACTCGACTTCAACTTTTGTTCTGAAACCAGTTGGTATTGCAAGGTTACAAGGGACGCCTCACGGTATAGCAGTGGAATTAAAATATATAAAGTCAAGTTGTCCCTCTCTTTCCTTTGATTCAGACGTCGCTGGTGCCATCCTTCTACGTCATTCATGGTCCTCACCAGTCGTGTGAATGCAAGTAGTGAAGATGAGGACTACGACCGTGCGCACCATCTGGCCAGGTGGCACTCTTGAGTGCCAACTGGGCAGGTGGCGCGCAGGTGTCTAGTCCCAAAGGGTTTGGGGGGATTTTCCCGGAAGTTTGGCGCGTGTTGGACGCGTGTGAGCGTCCGATGTTTGGGTATGTGGTCAGGAAAGATGGGAGGACATGTTGTTGGGGATGTAGGAGAGTATGTGGGCTATGTGGTAGAGTAAGAAATACAAGGATAAGAGTGGAAAGAGTAGTTAAATATGTATGTGTGTTTGCCGTAGACTTAATCCTGTGTGTAGATAATAGTTTTGATGATAGTAAGTAAGCTATGTAGAGGTTGAGTGAGAGGGGGGAGTCAACATAAGTCTGATATGTTGTTTGGGGTGGGGGAGGGGTGAGGGAGGGGAGAGGATAAACATTGACGTCCATTAGCTTCCCCCTACAGGAAGCCGTAAGTGTTGAGGGGGTAAGAGAGACCAGCCTCTTGCGGAAGTGGTCCATTTGCTTTAATGGTTTTTCGATGTCTTCAGAGTAGACCGGAGATGTTCACCCCACCATGGCTCTCCCTCCACTGCGATTCGTTAAGGAGGAGCGAGGTTCATACTCTCGCCAGCAGGGGCCTCACCTGCCAACCATCAATCACTCCCACCCCTCATCCCCTCCTCTCCCCATACCATCAACCATTGTTCTGTGCAAAGCCTTTAGTATTATTTCTGTTAATATGTGTAAGCTATATCGTAACGTGACCAACATGGCAACCACATCATCATCATTCTTTGCCCAAATAGCATTTTTTTTTTTAAGAGCAATAAACGAGGGAAAAGTAAACACATAATATATAATTTATTTCTTTTATTAAACACTTAAGCGATTTACAACGATAATAATAATAATAATAATAATAATAAGACTTCTTCTTGCTGGTTTAGCTATCAGACAGATGGGGAAAGGCTTTCATTCAGTCCATCGAACCTTCCCACCATGCTAGTCAACCAGCCAATCTGTAGAAAGGGTTTAGGTAGTAGACAGACAGATTGGGAGTCATTCATCCACTCCAACGAACCTTCCAGGCACGCTAGGCAACCAGTCAATCTGTAGAAAGGGGAAAAGGTTATAAGTTTTTTTGTTGTCAATGTTATAAACATAAATACAGACATTATTATGTTCATCATTCAATCCTAACATAAAGTATTACTCACCGCACGATCATCCTAGCCAACTTCGTCACACAGCGTTTCACACTCAGCATCAGTACCGTTTAAGCAGAATGTTTGCATGCACACAGGCATTTTCATCTGAGCATAAGTGAATTTCAACACTTTTTCCTCATTCTTGCGAAATTGACCATATTTAAATGCTTCATCAAAGTGAAGCAGGGCGGCCTCTAAGCCTAGCCGGGAAAAATGATAGGCAAAATAAACGGCGTAATTCCCACAGAAGTAACTATTCATGGATTGAATCCTTTTCTTCATAATATATAGGGTATAGTCTTGGAAGTATGACATAAACTCTTCGAAATATCTTGAATAAGATCCTATTGCATGATTGGCATAGCTGTCTAGTATAACTATCTCGCTTATACCTTCATCCTTATTTACATAGAATGTTATCCAATGCCCCATTTTATTACGAGAACCAGACTCCAGAGTGTTGATTATGAACACCACAGGTCTTTTTTTTATGTATTTTTGTCAGTATTTTCCTTACGTCATCAGCTAGGAAACATCCTAGATAGTCTACCTTATCACCTAAATTACTTCTGATAGCCTCATTTATTTCCAAACAATTCATATTAGTATTTTATCCTCGCGTATCGCAAATAACGCGACGATCCGCGTTAATGCTGATCACACCTGTTGTAGACCCGTAAACTAGAATGACTTTATTTCTAGCCACACCGCGTTTAAATTCCAAAGCTATCCGCAGATTACCCCTTTTTTCAATCGGGATGGTGTCATCTATATCCTCAGGTTGTAAATTAAAGGCCAGTATGGTTCCACCATTCACATATGTGTCATAAGATAATATATTGTCTTTATCGAAGCCTAAGGCTTGTAATGCAGTGTAATACAACTTGGCGCAGTTATGAGGGAAGTCGCACCCAATATTGACAATATTAGTGCTATTCTGTGATATTAATACTTTACTAAGCTCGCAGTTTTCCAAATAAAGCGGGTTACGATTATATGCACCAGACACCGCCTCCATATCAAGGATGATCATATATAAATGTTCTGGTATAACAGTCCCCACGGCTGGTCCATTGTTATCGAGCGCTGACCTGTGCCCAATATATACGTTTTGTATAAAGTTTTATTAAAAGTATACGTAATAGGAGAGTTGTTCTGCACCATGGCTTTATTAACAGCTACTAATCCTTCAGGGTATGGCAATACCCGATCCACCCATAGACGTGTAGACTTGATATTGTATTTAAAATTAGCGTGTTCATTATCGCTGAGTATAAGCCACTTATCAGGTTGAAGTTCGAGCCGCACCCTGATGTCCACATTATCCAAAACGTATTCACTAACTGATGTGACATCCAGCATTAGTTTAAAACAAGTATTCACGCCACTCGTTTTCATATCAGTTATCCGTTGCTTCTCACCAGCCGAGGGGTTAGTGAAATAACTAGCTTCAATTTTACCAGGATCGACGCGGTTAAAAAAACTGTGACAGTTTATCATAGCGGTTAGCCTTACACCCAGAAATCGTAGATAATAACCTTACGTATGACCAGAATGAGAATAATGAGCTGGTTTCAACTACTGTTTCGTTTAAATACACAATAGCGGATTTGAATAGAGTTTGCGATAATCCATTCACCAACGAAACGTTTTTAGCGTCTCCTAAAGGCGTTATTCCATCTTCTTCGGTTAGATCAATAGACAACTCCAAAGCTATAGATGATAAATCCACCAGTTGACCATTCACTCCCTTGATGATGAATTCCAGATATGTGTCTGTAAACTTATTATTGACCCCAGAATTCACAGGTAATACATCCACCGTTTGTCTGCTTGCAATTGTTGATTGTACCAATCGAGGGGAAAATACTTTAGGAAAGGCTTCACTAACAGCAGCTGTATAGTGTTCTAATGGCACCTGGAGGCCCAGAGCGTTATATCCGGCCATGTTCGCGTTTTAGACAACACCAACCGAGTGAGAAGAATTTATGACAGCACATCATTATATTTCGCTTTAGTAAAACGTTTGATGTTTACTAATTTTTTTGTTTGTTTATTCTTTTTCTGCACTCTTCCGCCCATCATTTGCTTCCCCACTCCTTTCAATGTTTCAATTCCGCGTTTCTTAAGAGATTGTTTGAAAGTTTGTTTGTCATTATTAATGTCGTCTAGTACGTTCTGCCCCAAGCTAAGCGCAGCCGGGGCCAGAGTCCTCATGATAAAGGGCGCTGCTCGACGCGCTATCCCGCTTAAAAAAGAAAATATTCCTCCTCCATGCGTATAACGTCTACTGCTGTTGAAAATCCGTATATCATCAGTCCCCCCACCTCTAGGAGGGGTTAACAGAATGTATAATTCCTCAACAGAGGGGGGGAATAAAGTGGACACGCATTTCTCTGCTTGTTTCAGACGAATGAGGAGTGGCGGGAAAGCGTTGGTGTTATATACCTCCTGCAACGGGGCGTACATGCAAGACTGCTATGGTGCACCCACGTTCATCGATATGTATTGGGTTACCATCTTGATCCCTAATAGTGATGCTGACGCTGTCTATCATGTTAGTGTTAAGACGCACATATAGTTTTTTATTGTTGCTGTTATCACTTCCATTTAGGGAGATTACATCCAAAATATTTACAGACTGGTTTCCATATCTAGTAGAAGAGATTTTATCGCAATAAACACAGAGAATATCAACTCCTCCTCTAGGCATTGGCGGGAATAGACATGTGTTAACTACACTCGAAGCATACTGACGTTTTGCGAATATGTCATATTCTATTTCTGGAACTACGCCCAACACTTTTCCAAAAGCAGTTCCAAATGATAATGTAACTCTACTGATGTTTTTATGCCCCGTTGCAGAGCTAATATTCTCATCACTAATCACAGTAGTGAACTTGTTTCGATTGGAGGAAGAATCATATTTAATAAAATGCGTTCCATATTTAGCTGAAAATTGTTTTAATGACTTTCCTAAAAAACTCAGTTTAGCATTACTTGAAAATATAGCCTCTATTTCTGTATTAATCATGGTATTAATTTCTTTTATAGTTCCAGCTAAAACATCAGATGATAATAAATGTTTTGAATGCATGTATTTCCCCTCACCCACTTTCTCATACGTAACCCCTACACGTATATATGCCTCAGGATTATCACGCTTAATAACGTAACGGAAGTGGGGAGGAGTAATTTTTGTAGACACATTTCATAACTCCTCCTGGGATCTAATTCTAGCTGGTTAAACAATCGATTTTGGAAAGATGCGGGGATGTTATTGGGGATTAAATGCGTATCTGATACGCTGGTGGCGTATATCACGTGAGTGTCCATCGCTCTGTCTCCTTAGACTGCTTTTTGCCTAGTAAAGCCAGCTACACATTACATGCACATTTATATACACTCACCTGTTAATATACGATCCAGGAAGCATTCCTTTTACTGTGAGGATCAATCTTTGCAGCTGCCTTTCTCTTAACAGAAGGAGCCTCATACACTTGACTGCTTGCCGTGGTATTACGGAATAAATCTCGTGATGTAGATGTTAGTGTGAAAAACAGTTGAGCAATGGCGAGTTTATCCGGTAAAAAAACAGATTTAAGCACAGTCATTTTATGTATAATGTCGTTAATTATATGTATGCCAGATACTGGAGCCAATACATTTCCATTCAGATCCCAACGAACGATTCCAGTAGCATCATAATGGTTTAGCAAGGCTCTTGCATATTCATGATCTCGCACTTTCAACTTCAAATCTATTAAATGTTTTATGGAAGGGTTGGTATGCAACTGAGGAGGAGGTGGTTTGACAGTAAGATGTTGAGCAACAGCTTTCACAGTGGGGTAAGCAGGGCTGTGTGCAGCTTTCCGGTTGTCCACTATTTTACGCGGTACGAGATAAAAGGCTTTCATTTTACTTTACTTACTGAACAACCGTGTAATTAAACTAGCTGCAATTGGTAAAATAATGGATAAAATACTGCCTCCTCGTTTGCTGGTTAATATCCGTTTCTTAGTTGACACAGAAGGTTTCTTACAGGCTAGTGACCGAATAAGCAATTTATATTTTTTCAACTTTTTAACGACCTTGTCAGGCACGGGCAATTTTTTTTTTAAAAAGTTATTAACAATTTCTGATAAACAATTTATATGTAGTTTCTTCAATTTTTCAATCAACTGCTTTCTCGAGGAATACTGAAGTTTTGATAATAGTTGGATCAATTCCTTGTATTTATAAACTAAGGGCTTCTTCATTATAAATGTAATATCTCAGCAGCATCAATCCATTGATTGAATGATCGATCATAACCTGCGTACCTAACTTTATACTGAAGCTTGCTAGAGACTCTGCGTTGTGCCAATACCTTTTCAATATTAAAGGTATGAGGCAAATGTGTTGGTGTTAATTCTTGTTTATAGAAGCCACCATCAATTTCTTCCCCATTCAGATCTTTTAGAAAGTATAAAGGGATGTGTTGTCTCCGATCAATACGTGTAACTGTAAAGATCTCTCGGGTGTTCTGCTGCTTAAACCCTTTCTTAAACTTGGAAATGCGATCAGATAGAGTGATGCGTACTGTATCACCAACACTCAATCGAGGAATGACAGTTCTCTTTGATTTGCTCGGGCTTTTATACATTAAATCAAATTGTTTGGCGTGTTCGCTGGGCGAGGATAGAGCGTGCACCTCCGTAGGTGTCTTCCCCTTCAATCCTCTGTGTGGGGTTAAATTATATGTTTTCACAATATCTGGTAGAGCCTGCATGTATTTAAAGTGTTGCGCGCCGTCATAAACTTGTAAAGTTTACCTTTTAAAGTACGTATGAACCGCTCAGCAATTGAAGCTTTAGTCTCCTGAGAAAATACACTATATAACTGTACTTTCCTTGCTGCCAGCATTTTTTTCATAGTGGCGTTATAAAATTCTCCACCTCGATCAGAATTAATTTTGCGCACTCCCTGAGAATGAGGTGAATCTAGAATTAAAGCCAGAGCTTTACTGGTACTTTTTCCATCCTTGGCGCGGAAGGGTACTACTTGGGCGTACCTGGAGAAAATATCTACACATACGAGTAAATATTTCACTCCGTCATTATGTTTGTCCAATAAACTCATCTCGGCCAAGTCTATAGCTTGAAATAGTCGTGGTTTAGGGCTTAACACCCGACGCCGAGGGAATTTATGTGGTTGTAAATAATGCAACGTATAGGAGTCAGGGCTTTTCAGATAGTCCTTTACATCGGCAAGAGTTATACTAGAGTTAATTAATTTGGCGGCCTTATACAATCTCTGTACCCCTCCAAGCTCCCCGCTAGATGAGGGGTCGTTATATTCGCGTTCCAGTACATCTTTCTTGCTCACCATTGGTAAACTATCTCATAGGGCGGTTCGTGAACAATATTACCGCGTAATGTTATCGTAGATGGAGTGTTCGAGCCCAGATCTACTAGCAAATAGCCATAGGGTTGGCTAATAACTTGCTTATATAACTCTACAAATTTCTTTGAATCCACTTTCCCAAATATTTGTCGTCCGAGTGTTTCAATTTGTGACAGGTCTCGTGATTTAACCAATATGAAATGAGAAGCATTTAAACTAATATTCCTCGAATATTTACCAGGAAAAAAATATATTTTGAGTAATCAATATAACGGAAACCATGAAATGTCGACCCCTAGTAAACATGTCTGATACGATTTTTGAATTCGCAGACTCTGTAAAAAGGTCATCATAGATTACTAAGATATGCGAGTCATTATCTACTCGCTCTTCCACAGGATCAATAATGGTTGAATGCTCGATCAGCTTCCCTTTAATTTGTGGATCTGTTCGTAATTCAGAGTAACCTCCTCCGCATATGATTATTGAGGAGAACTTGTGTTGATACTTCCTTACAAGTTTACTGCACAAGCATTATTTTCCGCTGTTTGAATAACCAGCAATAATAACACGAGATGGTTCTCTGAAAATATCTAGATGTTCCTCATGGATTATATCATAGGAAACCGTCCATGATTAATGCTTCGTTAAGACTGCTAAAAACTAAGGAACTGAGGTGGTATTTATACAAACATAGTCATTTACAGGTGTTTATTCACATATTTTATGTACAGCAACAACATTTTTAAAACTAATCATAGTTCTTACAGTTCACAAACAATAATATTAAACATCATATTTTAAAACTAATCATAGTTCTTACAGTTCACAAACAATAATATTAAACATCCTATTCATTTAGTATAAATAGTTCTAGTCATATGGGGCACCCATCTTAATACTACCTAACAATTGTACAACATAAAATCTAGCGAGGGTTGAATAGTTTCTGAGCTGTAGCATCGAGTTTGCTCCAGGGACGGAATATTGGGTAGAGTCTCTGTGCTTGCTCTACTTCCTCCTCCATAAACACTTCTTCCATCTCCTCCTCTCCCACTTCTACATCCATCTCATCATCATTGTTATTGGGAATATCAGGATGACCATACGCTAAGGACTGTGTGGGGCTTAAAATGTAGCGTTTATCGTCAAATGCTGACAATCCTCTGCAGGTACTGCGACATGTACAAATCTTTCCTTGCACGTTGCGTATAGATCTCGACACATACCTGATTGAAGTGTTTGTTTCAAGAGTGTGCTGAAACGAGTCATGTGAGAGTTTCTCTTGTAGATGGTATGGTACGCCCTTACACTTACAAGTGCGCTCCCCATCATGTGTGGTGAACGAATATGTTTTAGGTCTGAGAGCAATTAACTGGTTAATAATCTTATAGCCTATTTCAGACTTGAGCAATCCTAGTTCACCTTCTCGCGCTTTAGAGTAGGATGGATGTGTGTCATTAAAATTACTAAAATCCATACAGTCGAAGAGAGGAGACTTATTCAACTCTTCAAACACATCCTGACAGTCCAGTTTAATGATGAAAGAGTCTGTGTCTGTATATAACAGACTCGCTTTATCCCCATACGCAGGTTTGACAACATCATACCAGAACTCATAGAGTCGCCTCTTAGCAATTTGAAGTATATGATAACCCAGATACGTAGGAGTGTTGACTAGGAGAGACTTCTGCTTGATAGTACATATCACACGATCCTTACTTAACAAAAAACTCCGCTTGAAGAACGGGTTTCGAGCATGTTTCAGGAAATGTCTACGATCTGTGACCAAATAGTGTTTGTTCCCATATTTAGATACATCTGTGAGACTCTTTCCATATATAGAGTTTGATACGAGTTTGAAAGCCTTTTTTTTTATCGCGCATTTGGTACTGGCACGTTCACGAACATTGGTTTCAATGAAGTCTTTAAGGTAGCTCTCCTGCTCGAATTCGTAGATGTCATGAACTTTAGCTACTTCTAATCCAATGCGCATGAGCAACTGTAACAAGTCCAGACTAACGAGGTAGTCTTTCTGAGGAAGGTGCGAAGCAATTAATTTAGTGTTGTTTTTAGGCAGACCGCGGCTTTCTTCTGTAAGAATATTCTTACTGTAGGGTGAAATGTGTTCCTCGGTAATGCAAGTATGGGAAAGAACAAGGGGCAGTTCATCTGTATACCTAGCTACCTCCGGTCGGACCTGCAGTGTATCACACAACACCCAATATCCCTTGGACCCATCACATGGGATATTCTCCAAGCCTTGCTCTAGCAGCACGTCACGCTCATCGTGTGTCAGTTTCCGAATCCCACCACGAGGGAGCAGTTCAGTCATACACGCCCCGTAAAGACTATTAAAATCTAAGTAAATGATGTAGCTACTATCTTCCCCTAGATCTAAGCCTGTGTGCTGGTTCTCCACATTCGTGTACTGTCTCGTCACACTGGTGAACCCACCTCGGAGATTCCGACGAAGTAAATCATATAACAATGGGTCTGACACAACATCAAGTTCAACTTTCAATTTAAGCAAGAATGCATCCCAAGCAAATGAGGGTAAAGAAATGTAGTGGGAAATGTCTAATTTGTAGAGAGCAAGCATGGTGTCTCGCCAGACTGTGAACACATCAGCTAGCAAACCTGTGTCCACTTTGAGGTAAAGGAGCAGATACTCCCCTATGTTGCGACATTTAGCCAAATCAAAAATTTCTAAGGCTTGTTTATAATCTTTTTCTGACAACTCTTCGTCTTTTAGTGTATTGTAAAACTTATCGCGAGAAGGAAGGTGTGGTTCATCTAACACAGACATAGTGGATAAATAATCATAGCAGAATGATTGTTTACCTTTGAGCAGTTTTGGGATGGCTGCTTTATTTACACCTTTTAACATAGCCAAAGTGAATGTGGTAGGTTTCCCACTATCAATATGATCCTTGGCTATTCTTCCTAGCGAGCCGTTGAGAGGGGCTAAACTATCCAAAAATCTTAAGTTGTTCACATCAACTTTCATAAATTTAAATCCATCCTTAGCTAATATATCTATTTCACTCCCTGGTCTATCTCTCATCTCGTTTAGGATTACTCCTAAATCATTGGAAGCATTGTGTGAAAAAGTGTATAGGAACTTGTATGAATTTACACACTGCAAATTACATCTATCACAGTAAGCTGCTTGATAATTGTGGAATCTTACTGTGTGGTCGTGATGACGGACTTTGATTACATCTTCCCCGTTAAAAGGTTCATCACAGAGTTCACAGGCTGTTTTTGTCTCAAATATTGCCTGCTGTTGCTGGGACATGTGAAGTTCATAGGATACTAACCCCTTCTTGATTCTAGCCCATGATACTTCTAGCGTGGTTGCAAAGTGATTGGCCGCATCTTTACCCAAATAAGTATCTTTCTCAACAATATTCATCTGTCTGTCAATGATAATGTACGCATACGCCATTGCGTTGTGACGTGATTCTATCATTCCCTTAGGGTTCGAGCGGTCTAACATGCACTCAAAGTCATAAAAGCACATGTGACTAGGACCATATCCCCGTCCATAGTTACGGAAAGTAATCTTCCTCTCTGGTGGGTAGAATTTGAGAGTCTGATGTACTTTGCATGTACTTTCATGACTCTGCATGTGATCTGCTGGGAGTGATATCAAACAGCAATGACAGAAGCTGTGATGACTTGGGATGCGATCTGAATTGCTGCGCATATTACGTACATATTGGTTAAAATCCTTAATTAATACTAAGTGTTGAGCTTCCAACATCAGCAATGGTATGACTTCTGTATATCCCCCTCTTCCCTTCCTAGCTAGTGTAATGTAGTGTCGTTGTCGTCGTCTAACATTTTCATCTCTTTCTAGTGAATAGATGAATATACTGACTTTATATATTTTCTCTACCTTGTGAATATCCTCGAATGTTACTGCAGAATTGACATCTGCTGGCCAATTCATGTGTCTGAGACACCAACTAGCATTCACAGATCTAGCGCGAATATTATCTAGATGCATCCCCTTAGCTAAACATTTATAAGCTGCAACACACTGCATAAGGCAAATATCAGCCTCTCCCTCTGGATTGAAAACCAATTGCTTTCCACGCAAGCCTTCAGGATAGTCTACATGCGAGCCTAATCTTATCGGGTGTTCAATCTGACCACAGTTAATGTAAAACTCGGTGAGCCGCTCAACCAAGACATTGGACCCCTCCCTCTCTTCCAGGTACTGGGATAGTTTTCCAGTCAATTCGTCAGCCCAAAAATCAATAAGAGTTTCTACCTCCTCACGAGTAATTCTTCGCCCCTCACACCGTATGGGAAAGCCATCGTTATTTATAGGATCCAATAGATTATCCTCCTCCTCCCCGTCTTGTTGTACATTTAAATTCCGCACAATTAGAGTGATGTCTGGGTAAATTAGGAGTGATGGGTGTTGTGGAGAGAAAAGGGCGCGTATCTCATTAATGAAAAAATCACTGTATGTTCTCAGATAGAGTCCTGGGGAGGTGTTAACATGCTACGGTATGGAGAATGAAAGCCGAACATAACTGCCATTATAGTTATCAATTCGATCCAGTAGCTGGGGTTGAATTTCTAGGGCAGGTGGGGGAGAGGGAGAGAGAGGTGATGGGGGTGATGGGGGAGGGCTAGGGGGGGGGGGTGGTGATAGTCCCCCTCCCAGATGAATGGGCGACACTGCACGGTCAGCTATTACGCCAGACGGTGCTAACCAGTCAGAATTGACAGACGCTGACGAGTCAAGGTCAAGGTCTGCTGAGCTGTCGTCGTCTGAGTCAAGGATATTCTCACGGTTTGTGATACTGTTGTTAACGGTCGTGTTCTCACCACTGCTGCTGCTGCTGCTGCTGCTGCTGCTGTAGCTGTCGATGATTGATTGGGGTATGGGGCTGGGGGAGGAACGGGGGGTTGAGTGAGCGCGTGAACGAGCCCTCCCCTCCCTGTGAGTTGAGGGTGAGAGCCGGATGTGGGTAATGTCCACTCTGCTGAGTTGGCTGTGTCACTCTCACTGCTGCTGCTCTCAGCGCTGCTGGATGCCAAATCTATGCACAGTGGTGTGTCATCTGTAAAAAAAAGAAAAACATATTATCTCTAGAAAGAATGAAAGCATATATATATATATATATATATATATATATATATATATATATATATATATATATATATATATATATATATATATATATATATATATATATATATATATATATATATATATATATATATTATGAGGTGAGGGAACAGACTAGTGGGAATTAATATGTTTTGGAAATAGACTGAAATAAGACAGTATTAACTTACTTATGTCCTGGTGAGGGGGTTGAGCAGGTGTGAGGGTATGAATCATTAACGTAGTGCTAACTGGGCGCGATATTGTCTCGTAGCCCCCCATCTGGCAGCGCAGCCGGCCTTGATGAAGGGGCGGGGGGTGCCCGCGAGTGAGATCTGCTCTCCTTAGCTCCGTATGGGAGGGATGGGATACAGACTCGATGACGTCTATCTGTTCCCTCCGTCGATTGAGGCACGGATTATAACCTGAAATGGAACAAAATGATATTCAGCACGGTGAATGGGGAAAATATGTTTATTATGCATGTGTGTTCGCTTGCAACTGGATGTAATACAGATACGAGAAGTGTATTTATATATGTTACCTACGTTTATGTGAAGTTTCATTCCGGCGATGACTCCTCGCGGGGCAGGTGAGCAATAAGGACACTTCACGGTTTTGTAAACTGAAATTGGAAAGAACATATTTAACTGTGTGGAATATAATAGCTCGAATGAGTAAATATTCTCACACTATAAGAGAGATAATAGTTTACACACGCGATATTTCACCTGCGGATGTCATAAAATGAACTGTGGAATATTAAATAAGAATAACACTCATGTTTATCACAGAAAATCTGCTGACATCGCTTGCATTTGATGTCGTAATGGCCTAGGGGCGGTTTTTCACAGCTTGCGCATTGCAGCCGACATAGTTGATTTGGTGATGGAATATAAAACACTCCGCATTTCATGCAGGCTGTTGAGGTTCGCCTTTCCATGACGCGGAGCTGTATGGCGAGTGTGTGTAGGGAATGAAGACTCGCAGTGAACTAACGGCGCGTTTGTGTGTGAGGGGAGGGAAACGACCCGGGTCAAATGAGAAGTGATTGATGGTTGGCAGGTAAGGCCCCTGCTGGCGAGAGTATGAACCTCGCTCCTCCTTAACGAATCGCAGTGGAGGGAGAGCCATGGTGGGGTGAACATCTCCGGTCTACTCTGAAGACATCGAAAAACCATTAAAGCAAATGGACCACTTCCGCAAGAGGCTGGTCTCTCTTATCCCCCTCAACACTTACGGCTTCCTGTAGGGGGAAGCTAATGGACGTCAATGTTATCCTCTCCCCTCCCTCACCCCTCCCCCACCCCAAACAACATATCAGACTTATGTTGACTCCCCCCTCTCACTCAACCTCTACATAGCTTACTTACTATCATCAAAACTATTATCTACACACAGGATTAAGTCTACGGCAAACACACATACATATTTAACTACTCTTTCCACTCTTATCCTTGTATTTCTTACTCTACCACATAGCCCACATACTCTCCTACATCCCCAACAACATGTCCTCCCATCTTTCCTGACTACATACCCAAACACCGGACGCTCACACGCGTCCGACACGCGCCAAACTTCCGGGAAAATCCCCCCAAACCCTTTGGGACTAGACACCTGCGCGCCACCTGCCCAGTTGGCACTCAAGAGTGCCACCCGGCCAGATGGTGCACACAGTCGTAGTCCTCATCTTCACTACTAATGCACACCAGTGTCCCACTGCCCAAACACTGTTGCACAGCCACGTATTCTTTATATAATCAGTTAATTGTGTAGTTAAGGGTGAACTGCGAGCCGACTTTTCTAATTCTGTAAACGCCTTATTTATGTGGTGCTTAAGTAGATAATAGAGTAGTAGGTTAGTAATAGTAGGTAGTAGTAGGTTAAGTAGTAGGCTAATAGAATTGTTACTAGGCTGTACACCGGGCCACATTCCATGTATATGTCAACCAACAAACTCACACTAAACATAGAAAAGACCTACTACATCTTATTTGGAAGTAAATCAACAAATGCAATTCAGCTTCGGATAGACAATGTTAACATCAGTAATAAAAATGATGGAAAGTTTCTTGACCTATACATAGACAAGAGACTCAACTTCAGCACCCACATACAACACAAAACTAAGAAAGTCTCTAAAACTATTGGTATACTCTCTAAAATCAGATATTATGTACCTAACTCTGCTCTCCTCTCACTATATTATGCACAATCTACCCCAATTTTAATTATGGTATCTGTGCATGGAGTTAAACCACTGTAAACCACCTCAAGCCCACCATCACCCCAGCAAAAATCTACTATCTAAACAATAACAATCTCTGCTTTCAGACAACACTCAGCCCCCTTGTTTAAATCCCTAAACTTTTTTTTGTGATATATACAAGAGTTGTTACATTCTTGTACAGCCACTAGTTCACTTAACGTTTCGGGCAAGTCCCTGGAATACGACACCCACGAAGAATCGTTTTTACAACCATGTACCCATTTCACTGTTTGGCTTGCACTCCTCTTGACATACCAGAAAACATACTGAGGAAACTATTCCAAGACTGCACTAAAGAGGCACCCTTCTTGAGCCCGGATGGACACATGTATAAGCAAGTAGATGGGGTCGCCATGGGTTCTCCTCTAGGTGTCCTGTTTGCGAACATCTACACGGGTACCATCGAGCAGAGGGTCTTGGTTGACATGGACTTGAAACCCGTTATATACTTCAGGTATGTTGACGACATTTTTATGCAGGTACCTGATGCCAGATGTCTGCAGCAGCTGAAGGAGGCATTTGAGCAGAATTCTGTGTTGAGTTTCACTTACGAGATGGAGAAGGATGGGAAGCTGCCCTTTCTCTATGTAGCAGTCACGGAAAGGAGCGGAGGCTTCCATACTGCAGTCTACACAAAGGAAACAAACATAGGAATGTGCCTCAATGCCAATAGTGACTGCCCATACAGGTACAAGAGGAGTGTTGTCAATGCTTACGTCGACTGTGCTCTAAGCCACAGCTCAGGATGGAAACAAGTCGATGAAGAACTCTGTAGGGAAAGGTAGGTCCTAGTCAACAACGGCTTTTTTGAAGATATCATAAAAAGAAAGGTGAAGCGCCATGCAACCTCTGAAGAGTCAACCAACACAACACTTGTACCCCCTGTTAGACTATTTTACTGGAACTTCTTTTCGATGGCTTATAAAATGGAGGAAAGGGTCCTGAAATATATTGTTGATAGGAACGTTATCCCTACAGACAAAAATCAGAAAATACAATTGACAATTTACTATAAAACCAAAAAAACGGCCAATCTTCTAATGAAAAACTTTCCAGAAACCAAGCAAAACGCCTTGAAGGAAACCAACGTCGTCTATGGCTTTAAATGCCCACTTGGGGACTGTAAGCCCCAAAGAACTCAGTATATAGGCAAGACAATAACGTCTCTTTCCAGGTGATTAACAATGCATAAACAATAGGGCTTTATCAAGGAACATATAATCTCTTCTCACAACCAGACCATCACCAGATAAATATTAAAAAACAACACAGAAATCATCGATAGGTGCAGTGATAGTAGGCAGCTCAACATCAGCGAGTCATTGCACATAAAAAAGTCAACACCAGCAATCAACAGCCAATTAATGTACAACTATATTCTACCCACTTCAAGACCCCGAACCAATATGGAAGCAGCAAGAGGAAGTATGAGCAATTAGACCCTCTGCAGTTACTTCCATTCTAATGCTCTCATATCCAAGTTATACCCATTGCTTCGAGCTTTGTCTTGTGTTAGTCATAAGTTTCTTCACCTAACCCAAAACTTTTGTACCACATCACCTCACCCAAAATAAGTATAAGTTCGATGAATTTGTGTGTAAATTAAGTCTTTCAAAATGTAATAAGTCATTACGAAACGCGTTCAGGCGTCAGGCTATAAACAAAAATAAATTTTGGAGAATATTTCCATTACCACCGACAGTAAAAAAAAAACATAAGAAATATTGAGAAAATTCGTGTTATAATTATTAATCTTAATATCATATATATATCATATATATATATATATATATGATATTTCCATTACCACCGACAGTGAAAAAAAAACATAAGAAATATTGAGAAAATTCGTGTTATAATTATTAATCTTACATTTTCGGTCATATTCAACAACATATATATATATATATATATATATATATATATATATATATATATATATATATATATATATATATATATATATATATATATGTCGTACCTAGTAGCCAGAACGCACTTCTCAGCCTACTATGCAAGGCCCGATTTGCCTAATAAGCCAAGTTTTCCTGAATTATTATATTTTCTCTAATTTTTTTCTTATGAAATAATAAAGCTACCCATTTCATTATGTATGAGGTCAATTTTTTTTAATTGTAGTTAAAATTAACGAAGATATATGACCGAACCTAACCAACCCTACCTAACCTAACCTAACCTATCTTTATAGGTTAGGTTAGGTTAGGTAGCCGAAAAAGTTAAGTTAGGTTAGGTTAGGTAGGTTAGGTAGTCGAAAAGCAATTAATTCATGAAAACTTGGCTTATTAGGCAAATTGGGCCTTGCATAGTAGGCTCAGAAGTGAGTTCTGGCTACTAGGTACGACATATATATATATATATATATATATATGTCGTACCTAGTAGCCAGAAGGCACTTCTCAGCCTATTATGCAAGGCCCGATTTGCCTAATAAGCCAAGTTTTTATGAATTAATTGTTTTTCGACTACCTAACCTACCTAACCTAACCTAACCTAACTTTTTCGGCTACCTAACCTAACCTAACCTATAAAGATAGGTTAGGTTAGGTTAGGTAGGGTTGGTTAGGTTCGGTCATATATCTACGTTAATTTTAACTCCAATAAAAAATAATTGACCTCATACATAATGAAATGGGTAGCTTTATCATTTCATAAGAAAAAAATTAGAGAAAATATATTAATTCAGGAAAACTTGGCTTATTAGGCAAATCGGGCCTTGCATAGTAGGATGAGAAGTGCATTCTGGCTATTAGGTACGACATATATATATATATATATATATATATATATATATATATATATATATATATATATATATATATATAAATATATATATATATATATAAATATATATATATATATATATATATATATATATATATATATATATATATATAAATATATATATATATATATATATATATATATATATATATATATATATATATATATATATATATGTCGTACCTAGTAGCCAGAACTCACTTTTTGGCCTACTATTCAAGGCCCGATTTGCCTAATAAGCCAAGTTTTCCTGAATTAATATATTTTTTCTAATTTTTTTCTTATTAAATGATAAAGCTACCCATTTCATTATGTATGAAGTCAAATTTTTTTTATTGGAGTTAAAATTAACGCAGATATATGACCGAACCTAACCAACCCTACCTAACCTAACCTAACCTATCTTTATAGGTTAGGTTAGGTTAGGTTGCCGGAAAAGTTAGGTTAGGTTAGGTTAGGTAGGTTAGGTAGTCGAAAAAGCATTAATTCATGAAAACTTGGCTTATTAGGCAAATCGGGCCTTGCATAGTAGGCTGAGAAGTGTGTTCTGGCTACTAGGTACGACATATATATTTATATATATATATATATATATATATATATATATATATATATATATATATATATATATATATATATATATATATATATAATCTTTGGACAACACCCACCAGTGGGACTCGAACCCAGAAAGCACAACTACCTTCCAGTAGCAGGCATAACTAGTATGCTTTAACCCACTACACCATCAGACCTTTCAAAAGAAGTAGATAGTTCGAGATATATATCTCAAACATCTCCACTTCCCGAAGGCACCAGATGAGTGTGGGGTCAGTCTGCATTTTCCATCAAGCCACTGTCAATGTGAGAGAACTCGTGTCCAGCTTATAAGCCTATACTTGCATAAACCACAAGTGAAGATTAAATAATCTTTGGACAACACCCACCAGTGGGACTCGAACCCAGAAAGCACAACTACCTTCCAGTAGCAGGCATAACTAGTATGCTTTAACCCACTACACCATCAGACCTTTCAAAAGAAGTAGATAGTTCGAGATATATATCTCAAACATCTCCACTTCCCGAAGGCACCAGATGAGTGTGGGGTCAGTCTGCATTTTCCATCAAGCCACTGTCAATGTGAGAGAACTCGTGTCCAGCTTATAAGCCTATACTTGCATAAACCACAAGTGAAGATTAAATAATCTTTGGACAACACCCACCAGTGGGACTCGAACCCAGAAAGCACAACTACCTTCCAGTAGCAGGCATAACTAGTATGCTTTAACCCACTACACCATCAGACCTTTCAAAAGAAGTAGATAGTTCGAGATATATATCTCAAACATCTCCACTTCCCGAAGGCACCAGATGAGTGTGGGGTCAGTCTGCATTTTCCATCAAGCCACTGTCAATGTGAGAGAACTCGTGTCCAGCTTATAAGCCTATACTTGCATAAACCACAAGTGAAGATTAAATAATCTTTGGACAACACCCACCAGTGGGACTCGAACCCAGAAAGCACAACTACCTTCCAGTAGCAGGCATAACTAGTATGCTTTAACCCACTACACCATCAGACCTTTCAAAAGAAGTAGATAGTTCGAGATATATATCTCAAACATCTCCACTTCCCGAAGGCACCAGATGAGTGTGGGGTCAGTCTGCATTTTCCATCAAGCCACTGTCAATGTGAGAGAACTCGTGTCCAGCTTATAAGCCTATACTTGCATAAACCACAAGTGAAGATTAAATAATCTTTGGACAACACCCACCAGTGGGACTCGAACCCAGAAAGCACAACTACCTTCCAGTAGCAGGCATAACTAGTATGCTTTAACCCACTACACCATCAGACCTTTCAAAAGAAGTAGATAGTTCGAGATATATATCTCAAACATCTCCACTTCCCGAAGGCACCAGATGAGTGTGGGGTCAGTCTGCATTTTCCATCAAGCCACTGTCAATGTGAGAGAACTCGTGTCCAGCTTATAAGCCTATACTTGCATAAACCACAAGTGAAGATTAAATAATCTTTGGACAACACCCACCAGTGGGACTCGAACCCAGAAAGCACAACTACCTTCCAGTAGCAGGCATAACTAGTATGCTTTAACCCACTACACCATCAGACCTTTCAAAAGAAGTAGATAGTTCGAGATATATATCTCAAACATCTCCACTTCCCGAAGGCACCAGATGAGTGTGGGGTCAGTCTGCATTTTCCATCAAGCCACTGTCAATGTGAGAGAACTCGTGTCCAGCTTATAAGCCTATACTTGCATAAACCACAAGTGAAGATTAAATAATCTTTGGACAACACCCACCAGTGGGACTCGAACCCAGAAAGCACAACTACCTTCCAGTAGCAGGCATAACTAGTATGCTTTAACCCACTACACCATCAGACCTTTCAAAAGAAGTAGATAGTTCGAGATATATATCTCAAACATCTCCACTTCCCGAAGGCACCAGATGAGTGTGGGGTCAGTCTGCATTTTCCATCAAGCCACTGTCAATGTGAGAGAACTCGTGTCCAGCTTATAAGCCTATACTTGCATAAACCACAAGTGAAGATTAAATAATCTTTGGACAACACCCACCAGTGGGACTCGAACCCAGAAAGCACAACTACCTTCCAGTAGCAGGCATAACTAGTATGCTTTAACCCACTACACCATCAGACCTTTCAAAAGAAGTAGATAGTTCGAGATATATATCTCAAACATCTCCACTTCCCGAAGGCACCAGATGAGTGTGGGGTCACTGACCCCACACTCATCTGGTGCCTTCGGGAAGTGGAGATGTTTGAGATATATATCTCGAACTATCTACTTCTTTTGAAAGGTCTGATGGTGTAGTGGGTTAAAGCATACTAGTTATGCCTGCTGCTGGAAGGTAGTTGTGCTTTCTGGGTTCGAGTCCCACTGGTGGGTGTTGTCCAAAGATTATTTAATCTTCACTTGTGGTTTATGCAAGTATAGGCTTATAAGCTGGACACGAGTTCTCTCACATTGACAGTGGCTTGATGGAAAATGCAGACTGACCCCACACTCATCTGGTGCCTTCGGGAAGTGGAGATGTTTGAGATATATATCTCGAACTATCTACTTCTTTTGAAAGGTCTGATGGTGTAGTGGGTTAAAGCATACTAGTTATGCCTGCTACTGGAAGGTAGTTGTGCTTTCTGGGTTCGAGTCCCACTGGTGGGTGTTGTCCAAAGATTATTTAATCTTCACTTGTGGTTTATGCAAGTATAGGCTTATAAGCTGGACACGAGTTCTCTCACATTGACAGTGGCTTGATGGAAAATGCAGACTGACCCCACACTCATCTGGTGCCTTCGGGAAGTGGAGATGTTTGAGATATATATCTCGAACTATCTACTTCTTTTGAAAGGTCTGATGGTGTAGTGGGTTAAAGCATACTAGTTATGCCTGCTACTGGAAGGTAGTTGTGCTTTCTGGGTTCGAGTCCCACTGGTGGGTGTTGTCCAAAGATTATTTAATCTTCACTTGTGGTTTATGCAAGTATAGGCTTATAAGCTGGACACGAGTTCTCTCACATTGACAGTGGCTTGATGGAAAATGCAGACTGACCCCACACTCATCTGGTGCCTTCGGGAAGTGGAGATGTTTGAGATATATATCTCGAACTATCTACTTCTTTTGAAAGGTCTGATGGTGTAGTGGGTTAAAGCATACTAGTTATGCCTGCTACTGGAAGGTAGTTGTGCTTTCTGGGTTCGAGTCCCACTGGTGGGTGTTGTCCAAAGATTATTTAATCTTCACTTGTGGTTTATGCAAGTATAGGCTTATAAGCTGGACACGAGTTCTCTCACATTGACAGTGGCTTGATGGAAAATGCAGACTGACCCCACACTCATCTGGTGCCTTCGGGAAGTGGAGATGTTTGAGATATATATCTCGAACTATCTACTTCTTTTGAAAGGTCTGATGGTGTAGTGGGTTAAAGCATACTAGTTATGCCTGCTACTGGAAGGTAGTTGTGCTTTCTGGGTTCGAGTCCCACTGGTGGGTGTTGTCCAAAGATTATTTAATCTTCACTTGTGGTTTATGCAAGTATAGGCTTATAAGCTGGACACGAGTTCTCTCACATTGACAGTGGCTTGATGGAAAATGCAGACTGACCCCACACTCATCTGGTGCCTTCGGGAAGTGGAGATGTTTGAGATATATATCTCGAACTATCTACTTCTTTTGAAAGGTCTGATGGTGTAGTGGGTTAAAGCATACTAGTTATGCCTGCTACTGGAAGGTAGTTGTGCTTTCTGGGTTCGAGTCCCACTGGTGGGTGTTGTCCAAAGATTATTTAATCTTCACTTGTGGTTTATGCAAGTATAGGCTTATAAGCTGGACACGAGTTCTCTCACATTGACAGTGGCTTGATGGAAAATGCAGACTGACCCCACACTCATCTGGTGCCTTCGGGAAGTGGAGATGTTTGAGATATATATCTCGAACTATCTACTTCTTTTGAAAGGTCTGATGGTGTAGTGGGTTAAAGCATACTAGTTATGCCTGCTACTGGAAGGTAGTTGTGCTTTCTGGGTTCGAGTCCCACTGGTGGGTGTTGTCCAAAGATTATTTAATCTTCACTTGTGGTTTATGCAAGTATAGGCTTATAAGCTGGACACGAGTTCTCTCACATTGACAGTGGCTTGATGGAAAATGCAGACTGACCCCACACTCATCTGGTGCCTTCGGGAAGTGGAGATGTTTGAGATATATATCTCGAACTATCTACTTCTTTTGAAAGGTCTGATGGTGTAGTGGGTTAAAGCATACTAGTTATGCCTGCTACTGGAAGGTAGTTGTGCTTTCTGGGTTCGAGTCCCACTGGTGGGTGTTGTCCAAAGATTATTTAATCTTCACTTGTGGTTTATGCAAGTATAGGCTTATAAGCTGGACACGAGTTCTCTCACATTGACAGTGGCTTGATGGAAAATGCAGACTGACCCCACACTCATCTGGTGCCTTCGGGAAGTGGAGATGTTTGAGATATATATCTCGAACTATCTACTTCTTTTGAAAGGTCTGATGGTGTAGTGGGTTAAAGCATACTAGTTATGCCTGCTACTGGAAGGTAGTTGTGCTTTCTGGGTTCGAGTCCCACTGGTGGGTGTTGTCCAAAGATTATTTAATCTTCACTTGTGGTTTATGCAAGTATAGGCATATATATATATATATATATATATGTATATATATATATATTTATATATGTCGTACCTAGGAGCCAGAACGCACTTCTATGCCTACTATGCAGGGCCCGATTTGCCTAATAAGCCAAGTTTTCATGAAATAATTGTTTTTCGACTACCTAACCTACCTAACCTAACCTAACCTAACTTTTTCCGCTACCTAACCTAACCTAACCTATAAAGATAGGTTAGGTTAGGTTAGGTAGGGTTGGTTAGGTTCGGTCATATATCTACGTTAATTTTAACTCCAATAAAAAAAAATTGACCTCATACATAATGAAATGGGTAGCTTTATCATTTCATAAGAAAAAAATTAGAAAAAATATATTTATTCAGGAAAACTTGGCTTATTAGGCAAATCGGGATTTTTATAGTAGGCTGAGAAGTGCGTTCTGGCTACTAGGTACGACATATATATATATATATATATATATATATATATATATATATATATATATATATATATATATATATATATATATATATATATATATATATATAGGGGCCAATGTGGGGACCCATAGCCTCGGAGAAGAAAATAAAAAGTATTCAGAGGAGACCTTGTGGTTTCTCACTGAACACTAATATTATCTTCTCCTACCACCCCCATTCTTTTGTATGTACACATATATATTTACTTTATTTGAACTTTGTTACAAAAAAGGAGTTACATATGGGTTACAAAGATGGTTGTCATAGGTTGTCGAGTTCCTCCAGCTCCTCAGATGGCGGGCAGGAACCCTGGATGCAGTGCGCATTTCCCCTCTGTATCGCCACACTGAGGCGCTGGAAAAGAAAGCTTGCAGCTCTCGGGTCCCTTGTTGTTTCAATGAGCCTAGAACCCAGTTCCCTCAAAAAACTGGTAGCACTTTTACCCCAGGCGCCGAGCGTCTCAGAAGCAATGGGGACAAAATTGTAGTGGTGATCCAGTTCTCTATACTTACGGGATTTGGCTGCTTCCCTGTGGGTGGCAGCACCACCTGGTTGTGCAACACTGAGGTTAATGTAGGTGTTAGCCAGGGTTGATACGCACGTGTAGTCCCATACCAACTGCTTGCCATTCTTCCAGGGGTTCACTGTGATACCATCCGGGCGACCAATAAGAGCATCAGAGTTACGGGGCGTTAGGTAACGGGGCTCTCTTTCAGCTGGGCATCCAGCTGTGGTGAGGCTCCTCTTGATGATGTCGTTAACTTCACTGTGCCTCGAGTGCCATCCCCCTGTGCTTTGGCAGAGTAGGCCATGGTGACCGTACCTGTCAGCCACCACCTCGCCGCAAATACACCTATATCTGGTGTGGATTGGGGCAGCAAGGCGGAGGGCCACAGCAATTCGGAGGGCATATATATATATATATATATATATATATATATATATATATATATATATATATATATATATATTTATATATATATATATATATATATATATATATATATATATATATATATATATATATATATATATATATATATATATATATGCGAACAAGCCAGAATGGTCCCCAGGACTATATGCGAATGAAAACTCACACCCCAGAAGTGACTCGAACCCATACTCCCAGGAGCAACGCAACTGGTAACTACAGGGCGCCTTAATCCACTTGACCATCACGGCCGTCAAAAGGAAGTGATAGCCAAGGCTATTTGAGCCACTTCCCCGACGGCAACTCGGATGGCAATCTTGGGCATAGCATTTCACCAAATGTTCCTCACGTGTGCCCCAAGCAATGAGGTGATTTGGTGAAATGCTATGCCCAAGATTACCATCCGAGTTGCCGTCGGGGAAGTGGCTCAAATAGCCTTGGCTATCACTTCCTTTTGACGGCCGTGATGGTCAAGTGGATTAAGGCGCCCTGTAGTTACCAGTTGCGTTGCTCCTGGGAGTATGGGTTCGAGTCACTTCTGGGGTGTGAGTTTTCATTCATATATATATATATATATATATATATATATATATATATATATATATATATATATATATATATGTATATATATATATATATATATATATATATATATATATATATATATATATATATATATATATATATGTAGTAGTACCTAGTAGCCAGAATGCACTTCTCAGCCTAATATGCAAGGCCCGATTTGCCTAATAAGCCAAGTTTTCTTGAATTAATGTTTTTTTTCGAATACCTAACCTAAATTTTTCGGCTACCTAACCTAACCTATAGAGATAGGTTAGGTTAGGTTAGGTAGGGTTGGTTAGGTTTGGTCATATATCTTCGTTAATTTTAACTCCAATAAAAAAGAAAAGACCTCATACATAATGAAATGGGTAGCTTTATCATTTCATAAGAAAAAAATTAGAGAAAATATATTAATTCAGGAAAACTTGGCTTATTAGGCAAATCGGGCCTTGCATAGCAAACCGAGTATGACGTTCTGGCTACTAGGTACAACATATATATATATATATATATATATATATATATATATATATATATATATATATATATATATATATATATATATATATATATATATATATATATATATATATATATAAATGAAATGTTTGTTTGTTCAAAATCGCTAATCTCCGAAAGTTCTTCACTGCTTGCCTTGAAATTTTCACACAACATTCCCTTCACATCTGAGCGGGTTTTTATATACATGCTATATAGATGTCACGTCTGTGACGGGAAAACCATGCTTTTTTTGAAAACTGTGTTTTTTGGGTGTTTTTCATATGAGGGAAATCTTTGAAACCTCTTTACCGATTGCTTTGAAATTTTGACACAACATTGCATTCAAATAGGCGAGTGTTTCTGTATACCAACTATATACATGCCTCACATGTGACAGGAAAAAACCTGCTTTCTTTTGTGATGATAATCTCTTTCAAGAGAGATTGAGGATGCGCATCTCTACATCAAGTTACGTATATTATACAACAATACGAGGCTACCTTCAAGATACGTCTACCAGTAGCACAAAACGTTTTGACCAGAAGGCAAAGGTAACAGCCAACCAGCCATCATCAACCAGCCAACTACCCTTCCCAGCCTGCCTGCTCCTGATTGGTGACTAGCCGACTGCACACCTGCACTTCGGCACCTCAGCGCCCTCTACCTGAGTCGATGTCTGGGCTTGAACCAGCTGTGTATCAGGTGGATGTTTCTCAGCTAGCACCATATTCTCAGCACCTGATTATTTTTCACTGTGTATTTATATTATTGTAGAGTAACTTCATCCCTAATCTTCATTTATGTTATATGTTTTTGACTTGTTTATTTGCACTGTACATAGCCAAGGGATTGTCTGTTTTTAATTTGTTTTCTATATTAATTAAAGTTTCATTGTTCATACTATGTGTTTTGCGTGTCTTCCCTTACTTTACCACAGACAAACAGGCAAGTAGTCTTATCTTTTTTTTTTAAGTGTGACCAGGCATTGACACCAGCCATTGGAGGACTGCCGAACATCTATACTCCTACACTTTCCCGTCACATTTAATGGGGGCCTGTCCTAGGAGCTTCACTCAGGTACTATAGTACCAGAACATCAATTTGTGGTAAGCGTGCTTGGCTTTGATACAGTTGCTTTTCAATATTTTCATTACTTTTAATATTTATATGGTGCTGTGTGTATTGTGCATTCCGAGAGTAGCATATTGTGAATGTTGGATAACTTTGGATTACGTGGTGACTGTAGGCCGCAGTCCTTCTCTTACTAATTGGGCATCCCTCCCTCCGTGTTATTACTCGTGTTTTCAACCTTTTGTCCCTAGGATATTTCTCAATCTCAGACAGATCATCATTGTGGTACCCTGGTACTTTGGTTTGTCTTCGGGTCAAAGCACCCTATCTTCTGCAATCCGACCGAAGGAGGATACAGAGGGCCATAGTTCCTCTAGCACGGACTACGTTGCTGAGTTGGCACCTCAGCAGCAGTTCTCGTCACCAGTTGACACTCGCACTCCTACACGTCGGTCAGAGATGATGATATTTACTTAAGTAGGGAATTAGCTTTCTTTTTTCAGAGCACAAAGTTCGCTAATTCTGTAAGTATCATATTTCATTTAGTGGGAAAACCCTTGCTTCTGTCCTATAGAGACTCGGCAAGGTATGCCTACATTCTTGGACTACCTTATTCACTTTTGGAACAATTAAATGGTTTATTTATTTTAGAAACTCAGTTTCATTTATTTAGTAGGATTTTCTTGCCCTAATTCTCTTACATTGACCAGTACCGGGTACAAGATTTCCTGCGCTTTTGATTGACTAATCATTTACCATTCTAAAATTAACATTAATTGTTAAATAACTAAATTCCACAGGATAGTTACCAGTTGCCACGTTATCCTGGTACTGACACTTACCATATCACAAGTATTCGTTGTACATTTATTTGCTATTTTTCAATATGTTTCGTCTCCAAGCTTTTTGTAACGATCCATCAGGTGAAATAGGGAACTTAAGTCGTGCCAAAAGACCGAATTACTAATTCTTGAGTATCAACTAGATGTTCCCCATGGAGCCAACAAAAATGAATTGCACAATTTTATAATGGATCACCTCTTAGATGAAGGGAAGATTGACTCTGAAACTCACGAAAATTATTCTATTGCAGATAAACATGCTCTGACAACTATGAAACTCAATCTCGAACTTACAAAGCTCGAGCAAGAGCAACAAAAAGAAGCTCTACAAATGACGAAAGAAGAAGCTGCAATCAGGAAAGAAGAACAAGAACATGAGGCTGCCATAAAGAAAGAACAACAAGAACGCGAGGTGGCCCTAAAGGAATGTGAGCTGGCCCTATTCAGAGAGCGTGATCGAGTACAGCTTGAAGCAAAACAACGTGACCTGGAAATCCAACGGGAGTACAGTAAACAGCAAGCTGACAGTTCTCACGAATACCGGCGACAAGAACTCGCGTTGGAAACTACAAACCACACTCAGCGCCAACAAGCTACAGCTAGTCTTCCCATAAGTTTCAATGTCTCCCATCCAAGTAAGTTAATGCCACCATTCGTTGAGACAGTGATTGATGTCTTTTTCACCACTTTTGAGTCCTAGCTAACAGACTTAGCTGGCCTGCAGATCAATGGTCTATCCTTCTCAGAGTGCATCTCACAGGTAGAGCTGCAGTCACACTCAGTACTTTGGCGTCTGAGAATGACTACCAGACCCTGAAGCAAGCAGTTTTGGACGCATACCTTCTCTCCACCGAAAGCTACAGACGAAAATTCCGTGATTATCTAAAGGCAAGTACCACCACCTTTGTAGAATTTGCCAATACCAAGAAAAGATATTTCATGAAATGGCTGGAAGCAGCACATGTCTCTACATTTTCAGAACTCGTCAACCTCATGCTAGTTGAGGAATTCTTGAGACGTGTTCCCCCTTCCGTCCGTTTATATTTAGCAGATAAAGAAGAAACCGACTACATCAGATGTGCGAAGTCAGCTGACACCTACAGCCTCATCCATCGGCTTACACCAGAACAACCTTCCAGTAAGAAGTCTTGGTACAGTTATGATAAAGTGAGTGCCGATCAAGCGAGCTCTCAATTCTATTGTAATTACTGCAAACTCTATGTACATACAATAGATAGATGTGCGAAGGCTCAGTACAGAGGCAATGAAACAACTAAACCCAAACCGACTGCTCCTAAGTCCGGTAAGCCTGTGATGAATGTTGGTGTTCCTGTTAATGATCTTTCTCTCTTCAGTAAACACCTGTATCCTGGAACTGTCTCTACCAACGGTACAGATTCGGAGGGACGTTTCAAATTAAAGATCTTGAGGGACACAGCGGCTCTTCAGTCAATAATATTGAAATCGGCTGTGCCTAACATCACCTACACTGGGGAAACCGTCCTTATCACTGACCTCACTGCTACCACTCCGTATCCACTCGCCAGAGTCCACCTGGATTGTCCTTTTGTGACCGGTGAAGTCCAAGTCGTCATCAGGGAGAAGCCTTTTCCCATGTCTGGAGTGCAACTTCTCCTGCGCAACGACTTGGCAGAAGATCTGCAACCGTGCAACGTGATCATCATGGACAAACCCCAGGTGTGTACCTCTATAATGGATAATCCCATCTTTAAGTATGTTTCAGCAGAGGTCCAAGAAAGTGATGAAGTTTCTCCTCCGGTTTTGGTGACCACCCGTGCACAAGCTGCACGCCCGCAACCAGCTGGCTCTACTGCAACCGCTGTCCCTAAAGACCCTCAGAATCTACCACCGAATCTTACTAGTTTGGAGTTCCGTAAGTTACAGAGGGAGGATCCATCATTAACACCATTGTTCTTCCAGGCTGAGACTCAACCTGACAGTATCCCTGGGTTCTTCCTAGAGAATCAGTTGCTCTACCGCAGATACAGACCCAGCAAGCTGAAGGAGGACGACGATTGGGCAAATGTCGAACAACTAGTAGTTCTCACCAGCCTACGGCCCGATATTCTACACCTGGCCCAAGGAGCACTTTCTCACTATAGTTTTAACAAAACCTACCACGGAAACAGACAAGACTACTACTGGCAAAGGTATAGTTAAAAACGTCAAAAGTTACGTGCAACAGTGTCATACATGTCAGATGCCAGGTAAACCTAACATCTCTATTCCTAAGGCACCGTTGAATCCTATCTCAGTGCCTGCGGAACCTTTCCACAAACTCATCATAGACTGTGTTGGTCCTTTACCCCGGACCAGTTCTGGCAACGCCTATATACTAACTATCCTGTGTCCTACCACCAGATTCCCCATAGCAATCCCAGTAAAGAACATTACGGCTGCTACTGTGGAGAAACAACTATTGAAAATCTTCACCCAGTATGGATTTCCAAGAGAGGCTCAAAGTGACTGTGGCACCAACTTCACCAGTGATCTCTTCAAGACGACACTGGAAGAGTTCAACATCACACAGGTATTGTCCAGCCCCTATCATCCTGCTTCACAGGGTTCTCTTGAACGTAGTCATCAGACTATTAAAGCACTCCTAAAGAAATTTTGCAATGAAACCTTGAAGGACTGGTATAAACAATTTGATCTCATCATGTGCATTTACAGAAGTCTCCCCAATGAGTGTCTAGGAGTATCTCCTAATGAGATACTCTACGGACGTAAGTGCCGAACTCCTCTCAAAGCTTTTAAAGACTCTACGTAATGCCACCTTCAGTGACCCTCAGAATGTGCCCCAGTTTCTTCAAAACTTATAACACATTCAAGAGAGAGTACGTAAATTTGCTAATGACAATCTATTGAAAGCTCAGGAAAGGATGAAGACTCATTTTGACCAAAGCAGCATATTAAGGAAATTTAAACCAGGAGACTTCGTGTTGGCATACTTTCCTATCCCAGGTTATCCATTGCAAAACAAGTTTTCAGGACCCTACCGCATCAAGGAGTGCAGAAACAACCACAATTACATTCTTGAGACTCCAGATAGGCGGCGGATGACCCAGTTGTGCCACGTCAACCTCCTGAAGCAGTATCAAGGTACTCCTCCCACTGTATTGGTATCATTATCCACATTAAAAGGTCCATACCTCCACAGTGAGACCTTCCCTGCTTCTCCTCCCGAAAGCACTAACACTGAGTCAGTGCCTTCCAACTCGGAAATACTAACTGATCTTCATACCTATTTGCAGGACTATGATAGTGCTTCTTTTTTAAATTCTAATCCCATTCTCGCCTCGCCAGATATCACGAAGCCATTCATCCTCCATGTCGACGCCAGTGGTACCGGCATCGGGGGCGTCCTGATGCAACAATTAACGAGGCGAGGAGGTTCTACCTGTTAGCTACTACAGCTACAAGTTAAACCCACACCAGAAGAATTACAGCACTATCGAAAAGGAGCTACTCTCCATCGTCCTGAATTTACAGCACTTTGCATTGTACCTACAAGGTGCTCGGTCTACCATCATCTACTCGGACCACAATCCCCTACGCTTCTTGCAGCAAGCCCAATTCAACAATCAACGACTTCTACGATGGGCTTTATATCTGCAGAATTTCAACCTGGAGATTTTCTACATCAAGGGTTCTGACAACATCATAGCAGACGCCCTCTCCAGAGTCTATGAGGTAGAGGCAGCTCCACCTACCACTCTACCACCTGAAGACGTAACTTCACCCGTAAGTGCAGGCTTCGGGGGAGAGTTGTGACAATAATATCTTTCAAGAGAGATTGAGCCTGCTCTTTCCTACATAAAGTTACTTACACATATACAAGAATAAGATGCTACCTTCAAGATACGTCTACCAGTAGCACAAAACGTTTGGACCAGGAGGCAAAACATACCCTAAACCCCCACTCCACACTCCCTCTATGCCGGCTTGCCCGTCGCCAACCAGCAAACTACCATTCCCAGCCTGCCTGCTTCTGATTGGTGACCCGCCGTTTGCACACCTGCACCTCAGCGCCCTCTACCTAAGTCGATGTCTGGGCTTGAACCAGTCATTGAAGTTAGAATATCCTTGTGCTCTCAAGCTGTGAACAACCTGAATAATTGAGTATTTAAGCAACAGGAAACATCGAGCAACGGTGAGGGGGGAGACATCAGAGTGGCGAGATGTCACCAGCGTAGTCCCACAGGGCTCAGTACTTGGACCCATCCTGTTTCTAATATATGTGAACGATCTTCCAGAGGGTATAGACTCATTCCTCTCAATGTTTGCTGATGATGCAAAAATTATGAGAAGAATCAAGACGGATGAAGATAGACAGAAACTACAGGATGATCTGGATAAACTGGATGAATGGTCTAGAAAATGGCTGCTAAAGTTCAACTCAGGAAAGTGTGAGGTAATGAAATTAGGCGAAGGGAGCAGGAGGCTGAACACAAGGTATCATCTGGGATGGGAAATCCTGCAAGAGTCAAATAGATAGAATGAACTAGGGGTTGATATCACACCGAACCTGTCCCCAGAGGCTCACATCAAAAGAATATCATCAGCGGCATATGCTAGACTGGCCAACATAAGAACTGCCTTTAGAAACTTGTGTCAGGAATCTTTCAGAACCCTGTATACCACTTATGTAAGACCAATCCTGGAGTATGCAGCTCCAGCCTGGAGTCCATACCTAGTTAAACACAAGACGAAGTTAGAGAAGATTCAGCGGTATGCCACCAGGCTCGTCCCGAAACTGAGAGGATTGAGCTACGAGGAAAGGCTAAAGGAGCTGAACCTCACATCCCTGGAAAACAGAAGAGTAAGGGGAGACATGATAACCACCTACAAAATTCTCAGGGAAATTGACAGGGTGGACAAAGACAAACTCTTCAGCACGGGTGGGACACGAACAAGGGGACACAGGTGGTAATTAGTACCCAGATAAGCCACAGAGGCGTTAGAAAGAATTTTTTCATTGTCAGAGTAGTTAATAAATGGAATGCACTAGGAAGTGATGTGGTGGAGGCTGACTCCATACACAGTTTCAAATGTAGATATGATAGAGCCCAGTAGGCTTAGGAATCTGTACACCAGTTGATTGACAGTTGAGAGGCGGGACCAAAGAGCCAGAGCTCAACCCCACAAGCACAATTAGGTGAGTACCAACAGATACACGTCCTGTTTATTGATGGAGGTTCCCAGCTATCGCTATATTCTCAGCACCTGTTTATGTCATTTTATCTTTATATTATTCCTAGAGTAATTTATCCCTGTTCTTAATTTTTATGACTTGTTTGTTTGCACTGTACATAGCCAAGGGATTGTCTTTGTTTTTAAATTTGCTTTCCAGCTAATTAATGTTTCATTGTTCATACTATGTGTTTCGCGTGTCTTCCCTTACTCTACCACAGACAACAGCCAAGCAGTCTCTTTTTTTTTTGTAAATGTGACAGGCATTGACACCAGCTATTAGGAGGACTGCCGAACATCTACACTCTTACACTTTCCCGTTACCTATGCAAGACCTATTTTGCCTAATAAGCCAAGTTTTCCTGAATTAATATATTTTCTCTAATTTTTTTCTTATGAAATGATAAAGCTACCCATTTCATTATGTATGAGGTTAATTTTTTTTATTGGAGTTAAAATTAACGTAGATATATGACCGAACCTAACCAACCCTACCTAACCTAACCAAACCTATCTTTATAGGTTAGGTTAGGTAACCAAAAAAGTGAGGTTCGGTTAGGTAGTCGAAAAACAACTAATTCATGAAAACTTGGCTTATTAGGCAAATCGGGCCTTGCATAGTAGGCTGAGAAGTGCGTTCTGGCTACTAGGTACGACATTATATATATATATATATATATATATATATATATATATATATATATATATATATATATATATATATATATATATATATATATATATGTATATATATATATATATATATATATATATATATATATATATATATATATATATATATATATATATATATATGTATATATATGTATATATATATATATATATATATATATATATATATATATATATATATATATATATATATATATATATATATATATATATATATATGTATATATATATATATAGACCGAAAAAGTAAAATTAATAATTCTAACACGAATTTTCTCAATATTTCGTATGGTTTGGTAATTGAAAAATCAATTCTCCAAAATTCATTTTTATTTCTAGTCTGACGCAACACTTGAACGCGTTTCATAATAACTTATTACATTTTCAAAGACTTTAGTTTACACACACACAACTATATCCTGCAAACACTAAACAGAGTGTTTGCAGAGTGTAGTGTATCGTGATCCGGCCTGTACTCCACTTGACATACCAGAAAACGTTCTAAGGAAACTACTCCAAGCTTGTACTAAAGAGGCACCCATCTTGAGCCTGGATGGGCACATGTATAAGCAAGTAGATGGGGTCGCCATGGGTTCTCCCCTAGGTATCCTGTTTGCGAACTTCTACATGGGTACCATCGAACAAAAAGTCTTAGTCGACATGATCTTGAAACCGGCCATATACTGCAGGTATGTTGACGACATTTTTTCACAAGTACCTGATGTCAGACATCTGCAGGAGCTGAAGGAGGCGTTTGAGCGGAATTCTGTGTTGCGTTTTACTTACGAGATGGAGAAGGATGGGAAGCTGCCCTTTCTAGATGTAACAGGCATGGAAAGGAGCGGAGGTTTCCACACTGCAGTTTACACCAAGGAAACCAAAATAGGAATGTGCCTCAGTGTCAACAGTGACTGCCCAGACAGGTACAAGAGGGGTGTCATTAACGCTTATGTCGACCGTGCTCTTAGCCACAGCTCAGGATGGAAGCAAGTCGAAGAACTCTGTAGGGTAAGGCGTCATCAACGCCTTACTTACGCCTAGTCATCAACGGCTTCTCCAATGGTTTCATTGAAGACATCATAAAAAGGAAGGTGAAACGCCATGCAACCTCTGAAGAGACAACTAACACAACACCTGTACCCCCCTATTAGACTATTTTACAGGAACTTCTTTTCCACAGCTCATAAAACGGAGGAAAGGGTCTTGAAAGATATTGTTAATAGAAACGTTATCCCTGCACACAAAAATCAGAAGATACAATTGACGATTAACTATAAAACCATGAAAACGGCCAACCTACTCATGAGAAACTCTCCAGACACAAAGCAGAACGCTTTAAAAGAGACCAATGTCGTCTATGCCTTCAAATGCCCACTTGGGGACTGTAAGCCTCAAAGAATTCAGTATATAGGCAAGACAACAACATCTCTTTCCAGGCGATTAACGATGCATAAGCAAAAGGGCTCCATTAAGGAACATATAATCTCTTCCCACAACCAGACCATCACCAGAGAAGTCTTAACAAAAATCACGGAAATCATCGATAGATACAGTGATAGCAGGCGGCTTGATATCTGCGAGGCACTACACATTAAGAAGTTGATACCAGCAATCAACAGCCAATTAATGCACAACTATATTCTACCCACTTGAAGACTCCGCACCAATATAGAAGCATCAAGAAATATTGGCCAATAGGCCCTTTGCAGTTACTTTTATTCTTCCCTTTACCCTACAAAATATTATACCAATTGTTTCGTGTTCTTTCTTGTGTTGAAAGATTGTTTTTACCTCATCCAAAAATTGTTGTAACATATCACCTCACCTAAATGCAGGTATAAAATAAAAGCTGTTTAAACTCTGTTTAGTGTTTGCAGGATATAGTTGTGTGTGTGTAAACTAAAGTCTTTGGAAATGTAATAAGTTATTACGAACGCGCTCAAGTGTCGTGTCAGACTAGAAAAAAAAAATGAATTTTGCAGAATTTATTTTTCAATTACCATCAACAGTGAAAAGAACCATAAGAAATATTGAGAAAAATCGTGTTAGAATTATTAATCTTACTTTTTCGATCATATTTAATAATATATGTCTACAGGAAAGACTGCTACCAAAATATACTAATATACATATATATATATATATATATATATATATATATATATATAATATATATATATATATATATATATATATATATATATATATATATATATATATATATATATATATATATATATATATATATATATATATATAATGACATTGAAGATGGCATGTCAAACGCCTCGTTAGCTTGGTCGACGTCTGTTACGGCCCTCTCGGGTCGCAACCGGGTTCTTACTCTGATGTTGTTAGAGTTTGGGTATCTGGCCCCAAGCCAGTAGTGGCTTTCAAGGGATGTGATCCGTAACGCAAGTAAATTAAAGGGGAAGGGAAATAAAGTCAAAAACTTAATAATATAATTAACACCGTCACCATAAATACTATATAAAGATTAACACAAGGGGGAGGGTATAAACACTATTATATACACTGTTGTCTTCTTCTGAAGACTCTGGATCTTCACGGTGCTCACGATGCCAAGCTCTTGGTGCTCTTGTGGCCTCACGACGAATCCTTCGAGAATCTTGAGTCTACCTCGGCCACAGGCCAGCCAAAGCACAGTTCCACTGGGGGCACCGTCGTGGAGGCCGTCAACCACAAGTCCAGCAGATAGCTGGCAGGTTCAAATCAGCGACGCTGGTTAAGCCACTCCACGATCGATACTAAGGTCTCGAACCCTAGGCAGGAGCCTCGTGTGATACCATAGATCACTCTCCTTGCCACAACTCCCCAGTGGTTAAGCGTCTCCACCAGTCAGTCCCGGATATGACAATCCCTCAACTGCCACTTCACAGGCAGGCTAACACCACAGTGTTCATCCGGGGGCGACTCACAGCTGCTGCAGCAAACACTTGGAGACGAGACGACTGCCTTGGGTAGACTGACTCAACTTCCATTACAGCAGTCCCAGGTCGACTCTGTAATCAGACACGTCACCAGTAACAGAGACACACTAAAGCACCTCACTTACAGGCTTAGACACAAACGCCCGATGTATCCATTCCATAGATGGCGTTGTTGTCTAAGCTCCACCTCACCAGAGGTCAGCAGCGGCTGTGTTACGAGCTAATCAGGACTGGAAACTAGCCCTTGTGGCCAGTACACCTCGTCCTCACCAGGTGTCGACGTCCATTTGGAGGGGGTTTCGGGAGCTGACCCACAGATGGCGTGGTCGTCACTGCTCCAGGCTCGGACGCTGGATTCGGGTCCGTAACAACGTCATACCTATGTACTTAGATTGAAGGTTACATCCTTCGTGGGGGCTAGTGTACATGTATACAACGCTTGACTGCTGTAGAGGGTTCTCCGTCGGCTTCGGGCTGTTTTTGATAAGGAGTTCGGAAGTCTTCTTGGTTTTGTAGAATATTATCAAGTTTATGTTTTGGTTAGGAGTAATGCTTTTTACTCCTTTACGGATTATTTCTTTCATTATTCTTTCCTCTTTTATATGTTCACTGTGCATGGTTGATTTGTAATATAATTTTATTGGAGGTGTTGTGGTTTTTGTTCTAGGTTCTGGATTATACCAACGGTCCAAGTGTCTTCTTATAGCAGCGTTTATTTCCGGGTTGCTATATCCGTTGTTCACCAATACCTGAGTTACTCTTTCAAACTCTCTACTCACGTTGCACCATTCAGAGCAGTGGGTAAGCGCTCGACGAATATAAGCATTGAGAACACTGGCTTTGTATCTTTGGGGGCACTCACTACTACCGTTCAGGCATAATCCTATGTTGGTGGGCTTGGTATATACGTTGGTGCTTAAAGAGGTTCCTGTTTTTGTTATCTTACAGCCAGCATTGTAAGATCTGTTCACTTGAGAATGAACCATGGAGGTTCGAAACGTTGTGCAAATTGTACAAATAATTGTAATACACTTTATAGTAAATCACTTATTTTCTCCCCTATAAAAGTACGAAAATGAGTTTTGGAGAACTCCTATTTCAACTAAGCCCTGATGCTAAGATAATAGTTAGAGGGATAGAAGCCCTAAACCAGAAAATAATAAATGCAGAATATGCGGTCATATTCAATGAAACATATATATATATATATATATATATATATATATATATATATATATATATATATATATATATATATATATATATATATATATATATATATATATATATATATATATATATATATATATATATAAACATATATATATATATATATATATATATATATATATATATATATATATATGTTGTACCTAGTAGCCAGAACGTCATACTCGGCCTACTATGCAAGGCCCGATTTGCCTAATAAGCCAAGTTTTCCTGAATTAATATATTTTCTCTAATTGTTTTCTTATGAAATGATAAAACTACCCATTTCATTACGTATGAGGTCAATTTTTTGGGGGGAGTTAAAATTAACGTAGATATATGACCGAACCTAACCAACCCTACCTGACCTAACCTATCCTTATAGGTTAGGTTAGGTAGTCGAAAAACAATTAATTCATGAAAACTTGGCTTATTAGGCAAATCGGGCTTTGCACAGTAGGCTGAGAAGTGCGTTCTGGCTACTAGGTACGACATATATATATATATATATATATATATATGTCGTACCTAGTAGCCAGAACTCACTTCTCAGCCTACTATGCAAGGCTCGATTTGCCTAATAAGCCAAGTTTTCATGAATTAATTGTTTTTCGACTACCTAACCTACCTAACCTAACCTAACCTAACTATTTCGGCTACCTAACCTAACCTAACCTATAAAGATAGGTTAGGTTAGGTTAGGTAGGGTTGGATAGGTTCGGTCATATATCTACGTTAATTTTAACTCCAATAAAAAAAATTGACCTCATACATAATGAAATGGTTAGCTTTATCATTTCATAAGAAAAAAATTAGAGAAAATATATTTATTCAGGAAAACTTGGCTTATTAGGCAAATCGGGCCTTGCATAGTAGGCTGAGAAGTGCGTTCTGGCTACTAGGTACGACATATGTCTATATATATATATATATATATATATATATATATATATATATATATATATATATATATATATATATATATATATATATATATATATATATATTTATATATATATATATATATATATATATATATATATATATGTCGTACCTAGTAGCCAGAACGCACTTCTCAGCCTACTATGCAAGGCCCGATTTGCCTAATAAGCCAAGTTTTCATGAATTAATGTTTTTTTGACTACCTAACCTACCTAACCTAACCTAACTTTTTCGGCTACCTAACCTATAAAGATAGGTTAGGTTAGGTAGGGTTGGTTAGGTTTGGTCATATATCAACGTTAATTTTAACTCCAATATAAAAAAATTGACCTCATACATAATGATATGGGTAGCTTTATCATTTCATGAGAAAAAAATTAGAGAAAATATATTAATTCAGGAAAACTTGGCTTATTAGGCAAATTGGGCCTTGTATAGTAGGCTGAGAAGTGCGTTCTGGCTACTAGGTACGACATATATATATATATATATATATATATATATATATATATATATATATATATATATATATATATATATATATATATATATATATATATATATATATAACTGAAAACTCACACCCCAGAAGTGACTCGAACCCATACTCCCACAACTGGTATGTACAGGGACGCCTTAATCCGCTTGACCATCACGACCGGACATAAGGAAGTGATAGCCGAGGCTATATGAACCACTTCCCCGCCGGCACTCGGATGGTAATCTTGGGCATAGCATTTTATCAAATCACCTCATTCTTTGGGGCACACGTGAGGAACACAAATGCAAACAAGCCTGAATGGTCCCCAGGACTATATACAACTGAAAACTCACACCCCAGAAGTGACTCGAACCCATACTCCCACAACTGGTATGTACAGGGACGCCTTAATCCGCTTGACCATCACGACCGGACATAAGGAAGTGATAGCCGAGGCTATATGAACCACTTCCCCGCCGGCACTCGGATGGTAATCTTGGGCATAGCATTTTATCAAATCACCTCATTCTTTGGGGCACACGTGAGGAACACAAATGCAAACAAGCCTGAATGGTCCCCAGGACTATATACAACTGAAAACTCACACCCCAGAAGTGACTCGAACCCATACTCCCACAACTGGTATGTACAGGGACGCCTTAATCCGCTTGACCATCACGACCGGACATAAGGAAGTGATAGCCGAGGCTATATGAACCACTTCCCCGCCGGCACTCGGATGGTAATCTTGGGCATAGCATTTTATCAAATCACCTCATTCTTTGGGGCACACGTGAGGAACACAAATGCAAACAAGCCTGAATGGTCCCCAGGACTATATACAACTGAAAACTCACACCCCAGAAGTGACTCGAACCCATACTCCCACAACTGGTATGTACAGGGACGCCTTAATCCGCTTGACCATCACGACCGGACATAAGGAAGTGATAGCCGAGGCTATATGAACCACTTCCCCGCCGGCACTCGGATGGTAATCTTGGGCATAGCATTTTATCAAATCACCTCATTCTTTGGGGCACACGTGAGGAACACAAATGCAAACAAGCCTGAATGGTCCCCAGGACTATATACAACTGAAAACTCACACCCCAGAAGTGACTCGAACCCATACTCCCACAACTGGTATGTACAGGGACGCCTTAATCCGCTTGACCATCACGACCGGACATAAGGAAGTGATAGCCGAGGCTATATGAACCACTTCCCCGCCGGCACTCGGATGGTAATCTTGGGCATAGCATTTTATCAAATCACCTCATTCTTTGGGGCACACGTGAGGAACACAAATGCAAACAAGCCTGAATGGTCCCCAGGACTATATACAACTGAAAACTCACACCCCAGAAGTGACTCGAACCCATACTCCCACAACTGGTATGTACAGGGACGCCTTAATCCGCTTGACCATCACGACCGGACATAAGGAAGTGATAGCCGAGGCTATATGAACCACTTCCCCGCCGGCACTCGGATGGTAATCTTGGGCATAGCATTTTATCAAATCACCTCATTCTTTGGGGCACACGTGAGGAACACAAATGCAAACAAGCCTGAATGGTCCCCAGGACTATATACAACTGAAAACTCACACCCCAGAAGTGACTCGAACCCATACTCCCACAACTGGTATGTACAGGGACGCCTTAATCCGCTTGACCATCACGACCGGACATAAGGAAGTGATAGCCGAGGCTATATGAACCACTTCCCCGCCGGCACTCGGATGGTAATCTTGGGCATAGCATTTTATCAAATCACCTCATTCTTTGGGGCACACGTGAGGAACACAAATGCAAACAAGCCTGAATGGTCCCCAGGACTATATACAACTGAAAACTCACACCCCAGAAGTGACTCGAACCCATACTCCCACAACTGGTATGTACAGGGACGCCTTAATCCGCTTGACCATCACGACCGGACATAAGGAAGTGATAGCCGAGGCTATATGAACCACTTCCCCGCCGGCACTCGGATGGTAATCTTGGGCATAGCATTTTATCAAATCACCTCATTCTTTTGCCGGCGGGGAAGTGGTTCATATAGCCTCGGCTATCACTTCCTTATGTCCGGTCGTGATGGTCAAGCGGATTAAGGCGTCCCTGTACATACCAGTTGTGGGAGTATGGGTTCGAGTCACTTCTGGGGTGTGAGTTTTCAGTTGTATATAGTCCTGGGGACCATTCAGGCTTGTTTGCATTTGTGTTCCTCACGTGTGCCCCAAAGAATGAGGTGATTTGATAAAATGCTATGCCCAAGATTACCATCCGAGTGCCGGCGGGGAAGTGGTTCATATAGCCTCGGCTATCACTTCCTTATGTCCGGTCGTGATGGTCAAGCGGATTAAGGCGTCCCTGTACATACCAGTTGTGGGAGTATGGGTTCGAGTCACTTCTGGGGTGTGAGTTTTCAGTTGTATATAGTCCTGGGGACCATTCAGGCTTGTTTGCATTTGTGTTCCTCACGTGTGCCCCAAAGAATGAGGTGATTTGATAAAATGCTATGCCCAAGATTACCATCCGAGTGCCGGCGGGGAAGTGGTTCATATAGCCTCGGCTATCACTTCCTTATGTCCGGTCGTGATGGTCAAGCGGATTAAGGCGTCCCTGTACATACCAGTTGTGGGAGTATGGGTTCGAGTCACTTCTGGGGTGTGAGTTTTCAGTTGTATATAGTCCTGGGGACCATTCAGGCTTGTTTGCATTTGTGTTCCTCACGTGTGCCCCAAAGAATGAAGTGATTTGATAAAATGCTATGCCCAAGATTACCATCCGAGTGCCGGCGGGGAAGTGGTTCATATAGCCTCGGCTATCACTTCCTTATGTCCGGTCGTGATGGTCAAGCGGATTAAGGCGTCCCTGTACATACCAGTTGTGGGAGTATGGGTTCGAGTCACTTCTGGGGTGTGAGTTTTCAGTTGTATATAGTCCTGGGGACCATTCAGGCTTGTTTGCATTTGTGTTCCTCACGTGTGCCCCAAAGAATGAGGTGATTTGATAAAATGCTATGCCCAAGATTACCATCCGAGTGCCGGCGGGGAAGTGGTTCATATAGCCTCGGCTATCACTTCCTTATGTCCGGTCGTGATGGTCAAGTGGATTAAGGCGTCCCTGTACATACCAGTTGTGGGAGTATGGGTTCGAGTCACTTCTGGGGTGTGAGTTTTCAGTTGTATATAGTCCTGGGGACCATTCAGGCTTGTTTGCATTTGTGTTCCTCACGTGTGCCCCAAAGAATGAGGTGATTTGATAAAATGCTATGCCCAAGATTACCATCCGAGTGCCGGCGGGGAAGTGGT
>NC_091208.1:5160560-5185560 GCF_040958095.1 Procambarus clarkii
AGAAAATAATATATAAATATATATATATATATATATATATATATATATATATATATATATATATATATATATATATTGTGACGATAATCTCTTTCAAGAGAGATTGAGCCTGCTCTTCCCTACAAAGTACGTCAATATGCAAGATAATATAGAAGATACGTCCAGCAAGTATCGCCAAACGTTTTGCCCAGAGAGCAAATCGTACCCAGCACACAGTGACACCTGCTACCAGCCACCGTAACCAGCAAACTGCTCATCCTTTGCCTGCCTGTCGCTGATTGGCTGGTGTCCCGTCGCACCTGCCCTCCGCCTCCGCCACAAGTTGACGTCTGGGCTGCAGTGCGCTAATATCGTCAGAATATCTCAGTGCTCCAAGCAGTTGACATCTCTCACTGGTAGACTAAGCCTTGGCTTACGTGTACTAAGGGAGGTGGCAGCTTGAAGCCAATATTCCTGCACTAATATTTACTTTGCTATTATTCACTTGTCTTAACGTAACTTTTCATTTGCCAGTGATTATTCTTATTATTTTGTTTGTTGATTTGTCTGTTACATTTTTATACTCAATTTTATTCATGTCTTGCTTTTCTAATGTAATTAAAATTTCATTGTTAAATTTACTTGTGTTTTGTGTGTCTTCCCATTACCTTACCACAGACGAAAGTTCCAGCTTTTCTCTTTTTTTTTCTTTATGTGACGAGGCCATGCCCCTAGCTTTTGAAACAGCCGAACACCAACGTGTTACCGTCACATAAAGTGGGGGCCTGCCCTAGGAGCTTCACTCAGGTACTGGTGCCAAGTAGTAATTTATGGTAAGCGTATTTGGCTTTGGTAACGTAGCTTTTACTATTTTTCATATTCAATTTCATTTTTATATGGTGCTGTGTATATTGTGCATTCCGAGAGTAGCATATGGTGAAGGTGAGACAACTTTGGATTACGTGGTGACTGTAGGCCTCAGTCATACTCTTAATTGGTCATCTCTCCCTCCGTGTTATTACTCGTGTTTACCATCTTTTGTCCCTTGGATATTTCTCATATTTTCGACAGATCATCATATTGGTACTGTGGTCTGCCCCCGGGTCAAGTGCACCTAATCTTCTGCAATCTGACAGTAGGAGGATAAAGAGGGCCATAGTTCCTCTAGCACGAACTTTAGTTGCTGAATTGGGACCTCAGCAGCAGTTCTCGTCACCAGTTGACACCTCGCACCCCTACACGTCAGTCAGAGATGATGATACATACATTGGTAGGTAATTAGCTTTCTTTTTCAGAGCACAAAAGTTCGCTAATTCTGTAAGTATCATATTAATTTCAGTGGGAAAACTTGCTCATGTCCTATAGAGACTCGGCAAGGTATGCCTACATCCTTGGACTACCAATTTTACTTTTGAGGCAATTAACTGTTTCATTTGTTTTAGAAACTCAGTTTCACTTGTTTAGTAGGATTTTCTTGCCCTTATCCTCTTACATGAGTACCGGGTACAAGATTTCCTGCAACCTTGATTTAATTAATCATTTAACATCTTGTACTTAACTTTAATTGTTAAAGATTCCACAGGATAGGTACCAGTTGCCACGTTGTCCTGTTTCTGACATTCACTATATCACAACAGTATATTCGTTGTGCATTTATTTGCTAATTTCACAATGTTTCGTCTCCAAGCTTTCCGTGCAGATCCAGCAGGTGAAATAGGAACTTCAAGTCGTGCCAAGAGGACTGAATTACAAACTCTTGCGCATGAGTATCAACTAGAAGTTCCCTACCATGCCAACAAAAATGCAATACACAACCTGTTGCTGGATCACTTCTTAGAGCAAGGTAAGATAGACTCTGAAACTCACGAAACTTACTTTATTGCAGATAAAACTGATTTGGCAACGATGAAACTCAAACTAGAGCTGGCCAAGATTGAACGTGAGCAGCAAAGGGAAGCCCTCGAGCAGCAACGAGAAGCAGCTGCCATACGCAGGGAAGAACAAGAACGTGAAATCGCCCTCAAGGAACGTGAAGCTGCCTTGAGGAAAGAAGAACACGAACGTGAAATCGCCCTCCAGGAACGTGAGGTGGCAATGCTCCGTGAGAGGGAACGAGTACAGCTTGAAGCAAAACAACGCCAATTGGAGATTCAACGCGAACATGACAAACAACAGGCGACTCTGGCTATGGAATGTCGTCAACGAGAATTCGCGTTGGAAACTTCACACCTCGCTCAACGCCAGCAAGCTACTGCCAATCTTCCCGTGAGTTTTAATATATCGCATGCAAGTAAGTTAATGCCATCATTTGTAGAAACAGAAGTTGACGTGTTTTTTACCACCTTTGAAACCCTTGCAAATCAACTTCGTTGGCCTGCCGACCAATGGGCCACACTTCTCAGAGTACATCTTACAGGTAGAGCTGCAGTCACACTCAGTACTTTGGCGTCTGAGAATGACTACCAGACTCTGAAACAAGCAGTGTTGGACGCCTACCTCCTCTCCACCGAAAGTTATCGAAGGAAATTCCGTGACCACCTGAAGGCAAGTACCACTACCTTTCTCGAGTTTGCTAACACCAAAAGGAGATATTTTATGAAATGGCTGGAAGCATCACATGTCTCTACTTTTACAGAACTCGTCAACCTGATGCTAGTTGAAGAATTCTTGAGGCGTGTGCCGCCTCCTGTCCGTCTATATTTAGCAGATAAAGAAGAAACCGACTACCTGAAGTGTGCTAAGTCGGCTGACACTTACAGCCTCATCCACCGGCTGACACCAGAACCATCCTCCAGTAAGAAGTCGTGGTACAGTTACGAGAAAGTGAGTACCGATCAAGCTGGCTCGCAATTGTACTGCAAGTATTGTAGACTCTATGGACATACCATAGATAAATGTGGTAAGTCTCAATATAAAGGAACCACCGACACGCAAAAACCCAAACCAACTCCTCTTAAGTCCGGTAAGCCTGTGATGAATGTTGGTGTTCATGTTAATGATCTTTCTCTTTTCAGTAACCACCTGTATACTGGAACTGTCTCTGCCAACGGTTCAAATCCGGAGGGACGTTTCAAATTGAAGATCTTGAGAGACACAGCGGCTCTTCAATCGATCATCTTGAAGTCGGCTGAGCCCAACATCACCTACACCGGAGAAACTGTCTTCATCACTGACCTCACTGCTACCACTCCTTATCCTCTCGCCAGAGTCCACCTGGATTGTCCCTTCGTGAACGGAGAAGTCCAAGTCGCCGTCAGGGAAAACCTTTTCCCATACCTGGAGTGCAACTTCTCCTAGGCAACGACTTGGCAGAAGACCTGCAACCGACCAACCTAATCGTCATGGACAAACCCCAGGTGTGTACCTCTGTGCCAGATAACCCTATATTTGAGTATGTTCCAGCAAAGGTTCAAGAGAGTGATGAAGTTTCTCCTCCGGTTCTAGTGACCACCCGTGCACAAGCCGCAGGACCACAGCCAGCTGACTCTACTGCTACCGCTGTCCCTCAAGACCCTCAGAAACTACCCCCGAATCTGACCAAGTTGGAGTTCCGTACGTTACAGAGGGAAGATCTTACCTTAACACCATTATTTTTCCAGGCTGAGACTCAACCCGACAGTATTCCTGGGTTCTTCCTAGAGAACGACTTGCTCTACCGCAGATATAGACCCAGTAAACTGAAGGAGGAGGACGATTGGGCCAACGTTGAACAACTTGTGATTCCTGCCAGCCTGCGGCCCACTATTCTACACCTGGCCCACGGAGCACTCTCCCACTACGGATTCAACAAGACTTACCATGGAATCCGTCAAGACTACTACTGGCCAGGTATGGTAAATAGCGTCAAACAGTACGTAAAACAGTGTCATACATGTCAGATGGCAGGTAAACCGAACATCTCTATTCCCAGAGCGCCACTGATTCCCATACAGGTGCCTGCGGAACCTTTCCACAGACTTATTATAGACTGTGTTGGTCCTTTACCTCGGACCAGTTCAGGTAACGCCTATATCTAAACCATCCTGTGTCCTACCACCAGATTTCCCATAGCAGTTCCAGTGAAGAACATTACGGCTGCTACGGTTGTGAAGCACTTATTGAAGATCTTCACCCAGTATGGATTTCCCAGGGAGGTTCAGAGCGACTGTGGTACCAACTTCACCAGTGATCTCTTCAAAAGGACACTGGAGGAGTTCAACATCAAACAGGTATTGTCCAGCCCCTATCATCCTGCTTCACAGGGTTCTCTTGAGCGTAGTCATCAGACTATTAAAGCACTCCTGAAAAAGTTTTGTAGTGAAACCTCTAAGGATTGGGATAAGCAAATAGATCTGATAATGCATATATATAGAAGTCTTCCCAATGAGTCCCTAGGAGTATCTCCTTATGAGATGCTTTACGGACGTAAGTGCCGTACTCCCCTCAAGGCTTTCAAAGACTCTCTACGTGTTGCCACCTTCAGTGAGCATCAGAATGTGCCCCAGTTTCTTCAAAACCTTCAACACATTCTAGATAGAGTCCACAGTTTTGCCCAAAATAATCTATTGAAAGCACAGGAGAGGATGAAGACTCATTACGACCGGACCAGCAAAGTAAGAAAATTTAAGCCTGGAGACTTCGTCCTCGCTTACTTCCCTATCCCAGGTTCTCCTTTACAAAACAGGTTTTCAGGACCTTACCGCATCAAGGAGTGCAGAAACAACCATAACTACGTTCTAGAGTCTCCAGATAGGCGGCGGAAGACCCAGCTGTGCCACGTCAACCTCCTGAAGCTATATAATGGTACTCCTCCCACTGTCATGCTAAACTACTCTGCTTTTACAGAACCATACATCCACAGTGAGACCTTCCCTGCTTCTCCCCCCGAAAGCACTGACAAGGAGTCGGCGCTTTCTAATTCAAAAATCCATACTGATATTCCCAACCATTTTCAGGACCATAATAGTGCTCCTTTGCCATATTCTAATTCCACTCTCACCTCGTCAGATAAGCCCTTCATCCTCCATGTCGACGCCAGTGGTACCGGCGTTGGTGGTGTCGTGATGCAGCAACGAGGCGAGGAGAATACACCTGTCAGCGACTACTGCTACAAGGAACTACGGAACAATTGGCAAGGAGCTACTCTTCATCATCCTGAAGCTACAGCACTTTACTCCACACCTGAAAAGTGCTCGGTCTACCATCAACACGGACCACACCACAACCCACTCCGCTTCTTACATCAAGCCCAATACACTAACCAGCGTCTTCTACGATGGGCTTTATATTTACAAGATTTCAAACTGGAGATCCTCTATATCAAGGGTTCTGACAACATCATAGCCGATGCCCTCTCCAGAGTTTATGAAGTAGAAGCAACTCCACCTATTACTCCACCAAATAACGACGTACTTCTTCCAGAACCGCAGACTTCGGGGGAGAGTTGTGACGATAATCTCTTTCAAGAGAGATTGAGCCTGCTCTTCCCTCCAAAGTACGTCACCTCAACAGATAATATAGAAGATATATCCAACAAGTATCTCCAAAACGTTTTGCCCAGAGAGCAAAACGTATCCAGCATACCGGCACACCTGCTTGCCCCGCCACCGTTAACCGGCAAACTGCTTGTCCATCGCCTGCCTGTCGCTGATTGGCTGGTGTCCAGTCGCACCTGCCCCACCACCCTCCTCCACAAGTTGATGTCTGGGCTACAGCGACCTAGAGAAGGCAGAATATCTCAGTGCTCCACACAGTTGACATGTCTCATTGGTAGACTAAGCCTTGGCTTACGTGTACTAAGGGAGGTGGCAGCTTGAAGCCAATATTCCTGCACTATTATTTACTTTGCTATTATTCACTTGTCTTAACGTAACTTTTCATTTGCCAGTGATTATTCTTATTATTTTGTTTGTTGATTTGTCTGTTACATTTTTATACTCAATTTTATTCATGTCTTGCTTTTCTAACGTAATTAAAATTTCATTGTTAAATTTACTTGTGTTTTGTGTGTCTTCCCATTACCTTACCACAGACGAAAGTTCCAGCTTTTCTCTTTTTTTTTCTTTATGTGACGAGGCCATGCCCCTAGGTTTTGAAACAGCCGAACACCAACGCGTTACCGTCACAATATATATATATAAGTAGCCAGAACGCACTTCTCAGCCTACTATGCAAGGCCCGATTTGCCTAATAAGCCAAGTTTTCATGAATTAATTGTTTTTCGACTACCTAACCTAACCTAACTTTTTCGGCTACCTAACCTAACCTAACCTATAAAGATAGGTTAGGTTAGGTTAGGTAGGGTTGGTTAGGTTCGGTCATATATCTACGTTAATTTTAACTCCAATAAAAAAAAATGACCTCATACATAATGAAATATTTAGCTTTATCATTTCATAAGAAAAAATTTAGAGAAAATATATTAATTCAGGAAAACTTGGCTTATTAGGCAAATTGGGCCTTGCATAGTAGGCTGAGAAGTGCGTTCTTGCTACTAGGTACGACATATATATATATATATATATATATATATATATATATATATATATATATATATATATATATATATATATATATATATATATATATATATATATATATATATATATTTTAAGATAAATAGGAAAACCAGGGATATACTGAACATCTTGTTTCAGAATCTTTACTTTAAAATGCATAACGTTTTGAATACTTCTCGTATTCATCATCAGATCTAAAAGAAAAAAACAGAAATCACAATCAAATAGCTGGTAAACAAAGAACTCATACTGAATATAATTGCCTATCAAAAGAAAGGAAAATGCTTAAAAAACAAAACACTTAAGCGCACTTAAAGTGATCAGTACAAATAAAACTTATTAACTGTCACATATATTAAAACTAATTTAAAATCCATTAAACTACAAGATGAAATTTATAACTACTAAAACAAACCATTCTATTAAACTTACGTGAAGTGATCAGAAGTGAAACTTGATACCTAACACATAGATACTAAACACTATAACAAATATTTATATAATGACTACAAATCTACAAAAAATGTATGTAAAATACAAATTTGTATTTTACATACATTTTTTGTAGATTTGTAGATGTGCCAACAACTATTGGCTCCAACTCTGCTCCCAGATACAGACTGCAGCGGAGACAGGCAATGTAAGGGGAATGTATGACGGCATCAAGCAGGCCCTCGGCCCAATCCAGAGGACGGCATCAAGCAGGCCCTCGGCCCAATCCAGAGGAAGACCGCTCCTCTGAAATCTGCCACTGGCGAGGTGATTCAGGACCAGAGACTGCAGCTAAAGCGCTGGGTCGAGCACTACTCTGAGCTATACGCCAGGGACAATGTGGTCACCGAAGATGCCCTGAGCGCCATTAAGTGTCTGCCTGTGTTAATGGAGCTCGACAGCGAACCGACCCTGGAAGAACTCAGCGATGCCCTAGACTCCCTTGCTTCTTGTAAAGCTCCTGGCAAAGATGGCATTCCTGCTGAGACCTTGAAGTGCTGCAGAGGTAGCCTGCTCATGGAGCTGCATGAAATTCTCTGCCTCTGCTGGGAAGAAGGAGAGGTGCCACAGGACATGAGGGATGCCAACGTCGTCACACTGTATAAGAATAAAGGTGACAGGGGCGACTGCAACAACTACCGTGGAATCTCCCTCCTCAGTTTTGTCGGAAAGCTGTTTGCTCACGCGACACGGGCGCGTTTCGTAAAACTTATTACATTTTCAAAGACTTTAGTTCACAAATACACAACTGAATTACAGCTCACACTACAGCCGAATTAAAAGCAAAGGTCAACAAACTGATCGAAACTGTGAACGCCAAGAAATCCGGACTCCACCTGCCAAAGATCATTGGGAAATATAAACCTGGATATGTGTATGGAAATGTCAAGACGCACAAGCCTGGAAACCCACTTCGGCCAGTCATTAGCCAGATACCCACACCCACGTACAGACTGGCGAAGCGACTCAACGGCCTGCTGACTCCTTATGTTCCTTGCGCCTTCAGCCTGAAGTCTCCAAAGGAATTTGTTGACTTACTGCGGGGCACACGGGCCACAGGGATAAGAGCCTCGTTGGACGTAGAATCGCTGTTTACCAACGTACCTGTGGACGAGACAATCGGAATGATAGCCGACAGAGTGTATCGTGATCCAGCCTGTACTCCTCTTGACATACCAGAAAATATTCTGAGGAAACTACTCCAAGCTTGTACTAAAGAGGCACCCTTCTTGAGCCCGGATGGGCACATGTATAAGCAAGTAGATGGGGTCGCCATGGGTTCTCCCCTAGGTGTCCTGTTTGCAAACTTCTACATGGGTACCATCGAGCAAAAAGTCTTAGTCGACATGAACTTGAAACCGACCATATACTGCAGGTATGTTGACGACATTTTTACACAGGTACCTGATGTCAGACATCTGCAGGAGCTGAAGGAGGCATTTGAGCAGAGTTCCGTGCTGCGTTTCACTTACGAGATGGAAAAGGATGGGAAGCTGCCTTTTCTAGATGTAACAGTCATGGAAAAGGGCGGAGGTTTCCACACTGCAGTCTACACTAAGGAAACAAACATAGGAATGTGCCTAAATGCCAACAGCGACTGCCCAGATAGGTACAAGAGGAGTGTTGTTAACGCATATGTCGACCGTGCTCTCAGCCACAGCTCAGAATGGAAGCAAGTCGACGAAGAACTCTGTAGGGTAAGGCAGGTCCTAGTCAATAACGGCTTCTCCAATGGTTTCGTCGAAGACATCATAAGAAGGAAAGTGAAAAGCCATGCAACCTCTGAAGAGACAACTAACACAACACCTATACCCCCTATTAGACTATTTTACAGGAACTTCTTTTCCACAGCTCATAAAACGGAGGAAAGGGTCCTGAAAGATATTGTTAATAGAAACGTTATCCCTACAGACAAAAATCAGAGGATACAACTGACGATTTACTATAAAACCAGAAAAACGGCCAGCCTACTCATGAGAAACTCTCCAGACACAAAACAGAACGCTTTAAAAGAGACTAACGTCGTCTATGCCTTCAAATGCCCACTTGGGGACTGTAAGCTCCAAAAAACCCAGTATATAGGCAAGACAACAACATCTCTTTCTAGGCGTTTAACGATGCATAAGCAACAGGGCTCCATTAAGGAACATATAATCTCTTCCCACAACCAAACCATCGCCAGAGAAATCCTAGTAAACAACACAGAAATCATCGATAGATACAGCGATAGCAGGCGGCTTGACGTTTGCGAGGCACTACACATCAAGAAGTCAACACCAGCAATCAACAGCCAATTATTGCACAACTATATTCTACCCACCTCAAGACTCCGCTCCAATATAGAAGCATCAAGAAATATGGACCAATAGGCTTCCTACAAACACTTCTATTCAATATCCATTGTTTCGTGTTCTGTCTTGTGTTGATGAAATTAATACCCTATTAATACCCTTGTTCTGTCTTGTGTTGATGAAATTAATACCCTATTAATACCACATTTTGTTCTGTCTTGTGTTAATGCCACATCACCCCTTCCACCTCACTCAAATGTAGATATAAAATCGGAGATACGTAAGTTCTATTCAGTTGTGTATTTGTGAACTAAAGTCTTTGAAAATGTAATAAGTTTTACGAAACGCGCCCGTGTCGCGTCAGACTAGAAATAGAAATGAATTTTGGAGAATTGATTTTTAATTTACCTCCAACAGTGAAGCGTAATGTACGAAAGATTGAGAAAATTCGTGTTAGAATTATTAATCTTACTTTTTCGGTCATATTTAATAATATATATATATATATATATATATATATATATATATATATATATATATATATGGTTTCATCGAAGACATCATAAGAAGGAAAGTGAAAAGCCATGCAACCTCCGAAGAGACAACTAACACAACACCTATACCCCCTATTAGACTATTTTACAGGAACTTCTTTTCCACAGCTCATAAAACAGAGGAAAGGGTCCTGAAAGATATTGTTAATAGAAACGTTATCCCTACAGACAAAAATCAGAGGATACAACTGACGATTTACTATAAAACCAGAAAAACGGCCAGCCTACTCATGAGAAACTCTCCAGACACGAAACAGAACGCTTTAAAAGAGACTAACGTCGTCTATGCCTTCAAATGCCCACTTGGGGACTGTAAGCTCCAAAAAACCCAGTATATAGGCAAGACAACAACATCTCTTTCTAGGCGTTTAACGATGCATAAACAACAGGGCTCCATTAAGGAACATATAATCTCTTCCCATAACCAAACCATCGCCAGAGAAATCCTAGTAAACAACACAGAAATCATCGATAGATACAGCGATAGCAGGCGGCTTGACGTTTGCGAGGCACTACACATCAAGAAGTCAACACCAGCAATCAACAGCCAATTATTGCACAACTATATTCTACCCACCTCAAGACTCCGCTCCAATATAGAAGCATCAAGAAATATGGACCAATAGGCTTTCTACAAACACTTCTATTCAATATCCATTGTTTCGTGTTCTGTCTTGTGTTGATACTTTTAATACCCTATTAATATCCTCTAATGCCACATCATCCTTCCCACCTCACTCAAATGTAATGCCACATCACCCTTCCCACCTCACTCAAATGTAGATATAAAATCAGGGAAACGCAAGTTCTAATCAGTTGTGTATTTGTGAAGTCTTTGAAAATGTAATAAGTTTTACGAAACGCGCCCGTGTCGCGTCAGACTAGAAATAAAAATGAATTTTGGAGAAGTGATTTTTGATTTACCTCCAACAGTGAAGCATAATGTACGAAAGATTGAGGAAATTCGTGTTAGAATTATTAATCTTACTTTTTCGGCCATATTTAATAAAATATATATATATATATATATATATATATATATATATATATGTCGTACCTAATAGCCAGAACGCACTTCTCAGCCTACTATTCAAGGCCCGATTTGCCTAATAAGCCAAGTTTTCATGAATTAATGTTTTTTCGTCTACCTAACCTACCTAACCTAACCTAACCTAGCTTTTTTTGGCTACCTAACCTAACCTTACCTATAAATATAGGTTAGGTTAGGTAGGGTTGGTTAGGTTCGGTCATATATCTACGTTAATTTTAACTCCAATAAAAAAAATTGACCTCATACATAGAGAAAAGGGTTGCTTTATCATTTCATAAGAAAAAAATTATAGTAAATATATTAATTCAGGAAAACTTGGCTTATTAGGCAAATCGGGCCTTGAATTGTAGGCTGAGAAGTGAGTTCTGGCTACTAGGTACGACATATATATATATATATATATATATATATATATATATATATATATATATATATATATATATATATATATATATATATGTCGTACCTAGTAGCCAGAATGCACTTCTCGGCCTACTATGCAGGGCCCGATTTGCCTAATAAACCAAGTTTTCCTGAATTAATATATTTTCTCTAATTTTTTTCTCATGAAATGATAAAGCTACCTATTTCATTATGTATGAGGTCAATTTTTTTTTTTGGATTTAAAATTAACGTATATATATGACCGAACTTAACCAACCCTACCTAACCTAACCTAACATATCTTTATAGGTTAGGTTATGTTAGGCAACCAAAAAAGTTAGGTTAGGTTAGGTTAGGTAGGTTAGGCAGTCGAAAAACAATTAATTCATGAAAACTTGGCTTATTAGGCAAATTGGGCCTTGCATAGTAGGCTGAGAAGTGCGTTCTGGCTTCTAGGTACGACATATATATATATATATATATATATATATATATATATATATATATATATATATATGTCGTACCTAGTAGCCAGAACGCACTTCTCAGCCTACTATGCAAGACCCGATTTGTTTAATAAGCCAAGTTTTCATGAATTAATTGTTTTTCGACTACCTAACCTACCTAACCTAACCTAACCTAACTTTTTTGGCTACCTAACCTAACCTAACCTATAAAGATAGGTTAGGTTAGGTTAGGTAGGGTTGGTTAGGTTCGGTCATATATCTACGTTAATTTTAACTCCAATAAAAAAAAATTTACCTCATACATAATGAAATGGGTAGCTTTATCATTTCATAAAAAAAAATTAGAGAAAATATATTAACTCAGGAAAACTTGGCTTATTAGGCAAATCGGGCCTTGCATATTAGGCCGAGAGGTGCATTCTGGCTACTAGGTACGACATATATATATATATATATATATATATATATATATATATATATATGTCGTACCTAATAGCCAGAACGCACTTCTCAGCCAACTATGCATGGCCCAATTTGCCTAATAAGCCAAGTTTTCATGAATTAATGTTTTTTCGACTACCTAACCTACCTAACCTAACCTAACCTAACTTTTTCTGCTACCTAACCTAACCTAACCGATAGAGATAGGTTAGGTAAGGTTAGGTAGGGTTGGTTAGGTTCGGTCATATATCTACGGTAATTTTAACTCCAATAAAAAAAAATTTTCCTCATACATAATGAAATGGGTAGCTTTATCATTTCATAAGAAAAAAATTAGAGAAAATATATTAATTCAGGAAAACTTGGCTTATTAGGCAAATCGGGCCTTGCATAGTAGGCAGAGAAGTGCGTTCTGGCTACTAGGTACGACATATATATATATATATATATATATATATATATATATATATATGTCGTACCTAGTAGCCAGAACGCACTTCTCAGCCTACTATGCAAGGCCCGATTTGCCAAATAAGCCAAGTTTTCATGAATGAATATATTTTCTCTAATTTTTTTCTTATGAAATGATAAAGCTACCCATTTCATTACGTATGAGGTCAATTTTTTTTTATTGGAGTTAAAAATAACGTAGATATATGACCGAACCTAACCAACCCTACCTAACCTAACCTAATCTATCTTTATTGGTTAGGTTAGGTTAGCTAGCCGAAAAAGTTAGGTTAGGTTAGGTTAGGTAGGTTAGGTAGTCGAAAAACAATTAATTCATGAAAACTTGGCTTATTAGGCAAATCGGGCCTTGCATAGTAGGCATAGACGTGCGTTCTGGCTACTAGGTACGACATATATATATATATATATATATATATAAAATATATATATATATATATATATATATATATATATAGGAGTTTGTGAGGGTACCACCTCTGGTGCCAATGTGGGGACCCATAGCCTCGGAGAAGAAAATAAAAAGTATTCAGAGGAGACCTTGTGGTTTCTCACTGAACACTAATATTATCTTCTCCTACCACCCCCATTCTTTTGTATGTACATATATATATTTACTTTATTTGAACTTTGTTAAAAAAAAGGAGTTACATATGGGTTACAAAGATGGTTGTCATAGGTTGTCGAGTTCCTCCAGCTCCTCAGATGGCGGGCAGGAACCCTGGATGCAGTGCGCATTTCCCCTCTGTATCGCCACATTGAGGCGCTGGAAAAGAAAGCTTGCAGCTCTCGGGTCCCTTGTTGTTTCAATGAGCCTAGAACCCAGTTCCTTAAAAAAACTGGTAGCACTTTTACCCCAGGCGCCGAGCGTCTCAGAAGCAATGGGGACAAAATTGTAGTGGTGATCCAGTTCTCTATACTTACGGGATTTGGCTGCTTCCCTGTGGGTGGCAGCGCCACCTGGTTGTGCAACACTGAGGTTAATGTAGGTGTTAGCCAGGGTTGATACGCACGTGTAGTCCCATACCAACTGCTTGCCATTCTTCCAGGGGTTCACTGTGATACCATCCGGGCGACCAATAAGAGCATCAGAGTTACGGGGCGTTAGGTAACGGGGCTCTCTTTCAGCTGGGCATCCAGCTGTGGTGAGGCTCCTCTTGATGATGTCGTTAACTTCACTGTGCCTCGAGTGCCATCCCCCTGTGCTTTGGCAGAGTAGGCCATGGTGACCGTACCTGTCTGCCACCACCTCGCCGCAAATACACCTATATCTGGTGTGGATTGGGGCAGCAAGGCGGAGGGCCACAGCAATTCGGAGGGCGTGTGGTGTGAGACGCGTGCCAGTTGCTGACATTGGGGTTGCTAACAGGAAATCCCCTGCATGTGGTGCTGCTACTGCTGTGAGGCGAGCAATGTCGTGTTGTGTTGTTGCAGCATCCAAGCACTCTGCAGCAACTTGGTCTACAATGGGACCATCCCAGCTGGATTGCTTGTGGGATTTTGGGGATGGTGGTTGAGGTGATTGGCCTGCACGAGAGGCCCACTCTGTGGCACAGCGTGTAAAATTGGGATCATGTACACCTGCCAGCTGATGTAAGTGGGCAGGTAGAATTTCCTTCACAAGGTCGTCGGATGCTGATAAGGAGGACAGGAAGGCTGGAACAGCGATTTGCGTTGCTGTTCGAACTCCGAGGCCCCCAAGTCTTACGGGAAGAGAGGCTTGTTTCCACTGTAGGTCATCGAGAGAGAGGTTAAGGGCTTTTTCTAGCATTGATTTCAGTAACCGGTCATACTCACTTAGTTTTTGGCTACTGTAAGATGGTGAACACCTCAGAAAGTAGGTTAACCTGGGGAGGGACAGACATCTGGTGATGAGGTAGAGTGCATCATGAGCATCAATATCCTCAATCCTCCCATCCATCCTCTTAAGGTCGGCGATTTTCTTATCAAGGACCTCATCGATGGCTTTCAACCCCAGGGGAGCTCCTAGTAGTGTGCTGTCTTCAGGTTTAGTTTTATGGATATTTGGCAGAAGACCCTCTATTCTCTCTATGATGCCCTGGTTGGAACATATTATTTCACATTTAGAAGGGTTCAGGGTGAGGCCTAAAACTGCACCTTGCTCCTGGATTTTTCTGATGTCCTCCAGGAGGGAGTCTTGGGAACCAACTAGGGTACCATCATCCAAGAACCAGATGTTAAGCTCGCTGGACAGGACCTCTGTGACTATATATATATATATATATATACATATATATATATATATATATATATATATATATATATATATATATATATATATATATATATATATATATATATATATATATATATATATGTCGTACCTAGTAGCCAGAACGCACTTCTCAGCCTACTATGCAAGGCCCGATTTGCCTAATAAGCCAAGTTTTCATGAATTAATTGTTTTTCGACTACCTAACCTACCTAACCTAACCTAACCTAACTTTTTCGGCTACCTAACCAAACCTAACCTATAAAGATAGGTTAGGTTAGGTTAGGTAGGGTTGGTTAGGTTCGGTCATATATCTACGTTAATTTTAACTCCAATAAAAAAAAATTGACCTCATACATAATGAAATGGGTTGCTTTATCATTTCATAAGAAAAAATTAGAAAAAAATATATTAATTCAGGAAAACTTGGCTTATTAGGCAAATCGGGCCTTGAATAGTAGGCCAAAAAGTGAGTTCTGGCTACTAGGTACGACATATATATATATATATATATATATATATATATATATATATATATATATATATATATATATATATATATATATGTCGTACCGAGTAGCCAGAACGCACTTTTATGCCAACTATGCAAGGCCCGATTTGCCTATTAAGCCAAGTTTTCCTGAATTAATATATTTTCTCTAATTTTTTTCTTATGAAATGATAAAGCTACTAATTTCATTATGTATGAGGTCAAATTTTTTTTATTGGAGTTAAAATTAACGTAGATATATGACCGAACCTAACCAACCCTACCTAACCTAACCTAACCTACCTTTAAAGGTTAGGTTTGGTTAGGTAGTAGAAAAAGTTAGGTTAGGTTAGGTTAGGTAGGTTAGGTAGTCGAAAAAACATTAATTCATGAAAACTTGGCTTATTAGGCAAATCGGGCCTTGCATAGTAGGCTGAGAAGTGCGTTCTGGCTACTAGGTACGACATATATATATATATATATATATATATATATATATATATATATATATATATATATATATATATATATATATATATATATATATATATATCTAGTCTGACGTGACACGGGTGCGTTTCGTAAAACTTATTACATTTTCAAAGACTTTAGTTCACAAATACACAACTGAATAGAACTTACGTATCTCCGATTTTATATCTACATTTGAGTGAGGTGGAAGGGGTGATGTGGCATTAACACAAGACAGAACAAGGGTATTAATAGGGTATTAATTTCATCAACACAAGACAGAACACGAAACAATGGATATTGAATAGAAGTGTTTGTAGAAAGCCTATTGGTCCATATTTCTTGATGCTTCTATATTGGAGCGGAGTCTTGAGGTGGGTAGAATATAGTTGTGCAATAATTGGCTGTTGACTTCTTGATGTGTAGTGCCTCGCAAACGTCAAGCCGCCTGCTATCGCTGTACCTATCGATGATTTCTGTGTTGTTTACTAGGATTTCTCTGGCGATGGTTTGGTTGTGAGAAGAGATTATATGTTCCTTAATGGAGCCCTGTTGCTTATGCATCGTTAAACGCCTAGAAAGAGATGTTGTTGTCTTGCCTATATACTGGGTTTTTTGGAGCTTACAGTCCCCAAGTGGGCATTTGAAGGCATAGACGACGTTAGTCTCTTTTAAAGCGTTCTGTTTTGTGTCTGGAGAGTTTCTCATGAGTAGGCTGGCCGTTTTTCTGGTTTTATAGTAAATCGTCAGTTGTATCCTCTGATTTTTGTCTGTAGGGATAACGTTTCTATTAACAATATCTTTCAGGACCCTTTCCTCCGTTTTATGAGCTGTGGAAAAGAAGTTCCTGTAAAATAGTCTAATAGGGGGTACAGGTGTTGTGTTAGTTGTCTCTTTAGAAGTTGCATGGCATTTCACCTTCCTTCTTATGATGTCTTCCACGAAACCATTAGAGAAGCCGTTGTTGAGTAGGACCTGCCTTACCCTACAGAGTTCTTCATCGACTTGCTTCCATCTTGAACTGTGGCTGAGAGCACGGTCGACATAAGCGTTAACAACACTCCACTTGTACCTGTCTGGGCAGTCACTGTTGGCATTCAGGCACATTCCTTTGTTTTTTCCCTTAGTGTAGACTGCAGTGTGGAAACCTCCGCCCTTTTCCATGACTGTTACATCTAGAAAGGGCAGCTTCCCATCCTTTTCCATCTCGTAAGTGAAACGCAGCACGGAACTCTGCTCAAATGCCTCCTTCAGCTCCTGCAGATGTCTGACATCAGGTACCTGTGTAAAAATGTCGTCAACATACCTGCAGTATATGGCCGGTTTCAAGTTCATGTCGACTAAGACTTTTTGCTCGATGGTACCCATGTAGAAGTTTGCAAACAGGACACCTAGGGGAGAATCCATGGCGACCCCATCTACCTGCTTATACATGTGCCCATCCGGGCTCAAGAAGGGTGCCTCTTTAGTACAAGCTTGGAGTAGTTTCCTCAGAATATTTTCTGGTATGTCAAGAGGAGTACAGGCTGGATCACGATACACTCTGTCGGCTATCATTTCGATTGTCTCGTCCACAGGTACGTTGGTAAACAGCGATTCTACGTCCAACGAGGCTCTTATCCCTGTGGCCCGTGTGCCCCGCAGTAAGCCAACAAATTCCTTTGGAGACTTCAGGCTGAAGGCGCAAGGAACATAAGGAGTCAGCAGGCCGTTGAGTCGCTTCGCCAGTCTGTATGTGGGTGTGGGTATCTGGCTAATGATTGGCCGAAGTGGGTTTCCAGGCTTGTGCGTCTTGACATTTCCATACGCATATCCAGGTTTATATTCCCCAATGATCTTTGGCAGGTGGAGTCCGGATTTCTTGGCGTTCACATTTTCGATCAGTTTGTTGACCTTTGCTTTTAATTCGGCTGTAGTGTCCTTCGTTACCCTTTGGAACTTAGTTTGGTCAGAGAGTATGATGTTCATTTTCGCCAGATATTCGTCTTTTTTAAGAATGACATATATTGGCGACTTGTCACCTCTCCTGACAACTATCTCCTTGTTCTCACGAAGGCTTTTAGCTGCCGCTTTAAGCTCGGGGGACAGTATGGTGCTTCTGTAGTTGCCTCGATTCTTTCCTCCTTCTGCAATAAGTTCTGCTTGTAAGGTATCTTTGGTAGTGACCTTCTTTTGTGTCTCGAGGTCGAATATGTCGTCCAACAGAATTTCCAACTCTACTTTCCGGGCCATCTCACTCGGTCTGGACATAACATGACAATGGCCAATCATTAGCCAGATACCCACACCCACATACAGACTGGCGAAGCGACTCAACAGCCTGCTGACTCCTTATGTTCCTTGCGCCTTCAGCCTGAAGTCTCCAAAGGAATTTGTTGACTTACTGCGGGGCACACGGGCCACAGGGATAAGAGCCTCGTTGGACGTAGAATCGCTGTTTACCAACGTACCTGTGGACGAGACAATCGGAATGATAGCCGACAGAGTGTATCGTGATCCAGCCTGTACTCCTCTTGACATACCAGAAAATATTCTGAGGAAACTACTCCAAGCTTGTACTAAAGAGGCACCCTTCTTGAGCCCGGATGGGCACATGTATAAGCAAGTAGATGGGGTCGCCATGGGTTCTCCCCTAGGTGTCCTGTTTGCAAACTTCTACATGGGTACCATCGAGCAAAAAGTCTTAGTCGACATGAACTTGAAACCGGCCATATACTGCAGGTATGTTGATGACATTTTTACACAGGTACCTGATGTCAGACATCTGCAGGAGCTGAAGGAGGCATTTGAGCAGAGTTCCGTGCTGCGTTTCACTTACGAGATGGAAAAGGATGGGAAGCTGCCCTTTCTAGATGTAACAGTCATGGAAAAGGGCGGAGGTTTCCACACTGCAGTCTACACTAAGGAAACAAACATAGGAATGTGCCTAAATGCCAACAGCGACTGCCCAGATAGGTACAAGAGGAGTGTTGTTAACGCATATGTCGACCGTGCTCTCAGCCACAGCTCAGAATGGAAGCAAGTCGACGAAGAACTATGTAGGGTAAGGCAGGTCCTAGTCAATAACGGCTTCTCCAATGGTTTCGTCGAAGACATCATAAGAAGGAAAGTGAAAAGCCATGCAACCTCTGAAGAGACAACTAACACAACACCTATACCCCCTATTAGACTATTTTACAGGAACTTCTTTTCCACAGCTCATAAAACGGAGGAAAGGGTCCTGAAAGATATTGGTAATAGAAACGTTATCCCTACAGACAAAAATCAGAGGATACAACTGACGATTTACTATAAAACCAGAAAAACGGCCAGCCTACTCATGAGAAACTCTCCAGACACAAAACAGAACGCTTTAAAAGAGACTAACGTCGTCTATGCCTTCAAATGCCCACTTGGGGACTGTAAGCTCCAAAAAAACCAGTATATAGGCAAGACAACAACATCTCTTTCTAGGCGTTTAACGATGCATAAGCAACAGGGCTCCATTAAGGAACATATAATCTCTTCCCACAACCAAACCATCGCCAGAGAAATCCTAGTAAACAACACAGAAATCATCGATAGATACAGCGATAGCAGGCGGCTTGACGTTTGCGAGGCACTACACATCAAGAAGTCAACACCAGCAATCAACAGCCAATTATTGCACAACTATATTCTACCCACCTCAAGACTCCGCTCCAATATAGAAGCATCAAGAAATATGGACCAATAGGCTTTCTACAAACACTTCTATTCAATATCCATTGTTTCGTGTTCTGTCTTGTGTTGATGAAATTAATACCCTATTAATACTCTTGTTCTGTCTTGTGTTGATGAAATTAATACCCTATTAATACCACATTTTGTTCTGTCTTGTGTTAATGCCACATCACCCCTTCCACCTCACTCAAATGTAGATATAAAATCGGAGATACGTAAGTTCTATTCAGTTGTGTATTTGTGAACTAAAGTCTTTGAAAATGTAATAAGTTTTACGAAACGCGCCCGTGTCGCATCAGACTAGAAATAAAAATGAATTTTGGAGAATTGATTTTTGATTTACCTCCAACAGTGAAGGGTAATGTACGAAAGATTGAGAAAATTCGTGTTAGAATTATTAATCTTACTTTTTCGGTCATATTTAATAATATATGTCTACAGGAAAGACTGCTACCAAAATATACTAATATATATATATATATATATATATATATATATATATATATATATATATATATATATATATATATATATATATATATATATATATATATATATATATATATATATATATATATATATATATATATATATACAGTGGTACCTCGCATAACGAATATAATCCGTTCCATGTTCGTCATGTGAAACGGACGTCATTCAAAACGAGTGTCCCTCATGTAACCAGTGTGATTCACTGTGTTTATTGTGAAATTTCCCCAGTGTGCATGACATCAAATGGTCCCCAAAATATAATTTTTCTTTGTAAAATGATAAATTACCGTCCCTGAACATGTCTATGTAAAAATAATTACCAAATTCCACTTACTTTGGCTTTGAGGGCGTGGACAAGGTGCGCTGTGACGTCATCAGGGCCTGCTCGCCCATGTGTGAAGCTCCCAGACACGGTCGCGCAGGCCATTCAAGCACCGCGTGTTGCCACAAATATATTTTCAAATATTTTTTCTATGCATTTCAAATGCGGTTTTATTTGTTTCTTTCATCGTCTATGATGCATATTTGTGACCTTACAATATGTATACAGTAGAATGTTCATAATTTTCCATGAAACTGTGATACATGTGTCAGTAATGTGTCCACATTAAATGTTTATTGTCACAATATTACGTGGTAAAAATTCACTAAAATTACAATATGTACAGTTTCACATACTATTTACACAGTAACACACTGTATTACACACTCAGTACTTTAGAGGTGCGTAATAGTCAACGAAGTAGTCCATGGTACACAGCGCGACTTTGCTCTCCTTGCACCAGCTACAGATAGATTTTCGTTTCCTGTTTCATCGTTCTGTGTGCTTGCAAATAACGCACTCGCGTACACCCTTGGCTTTAGTACTTGTAGGTGGTATGTAGCCAAGCTTGTAAAGCATAAAGTAGTATTGAAACGATTATAGGAAAAGCTCAATTTGTAAGGTAGTCTTGAAAAGGTCGCTTTGTAAGGTCCCACACAGGAAGAGATTCAGCTAGCCTCAAAGAGTGTCCATCAGTCAGGAAGAGATTCAGCTAGCCTCAAAGAGTGTCCATCAGTCAGGAAGAGATTCAGGTATTCTTGAAAATATCAATGAACACCACCACCATGGAAGCCGCTAACACTGTTAATCTATGCTACTTGTATCAGATGCATCATCACTGAACGCAGAAAACGATTCAGCTATGTATCATCTATATACATTAGAGATGGCAAGGGTGGGGCTCAGAGCTACACCTGGATACGCTCGCTGTATCATCCTCATAGGTGCTGTATCACTGGCATCCGACCGTTGTGTTAAGCCCTTATTGCGCCTAGCTTCACCAATGTTATGACCCTTATGTTCTTCAAACAATAGGGTCTGAATTGCACCGACTGAGCACAGTCTTTCAACACTGTGTGGGACAGGTGTTTGAGAGCCAGAGGCACGTGTGCCACAAATGGTTGCTCACGCAGTACTAACCCAGGCCAGCAACCCTTGTCTTTCATATTCGTTATAGCAAAAGGTTCGTTCAGTGTTTGTTGGGTAGGCTGCTCCATTATGACAATCTTTCATTGTTTCAAATGTGTTCCATTTGTTTTGTATTTGTCACTTACGTCTCAATAATGGACCAGCCTACCCGACAAACACTGAACGAACCTTTATGACATTTGTCCATTTTTTCAAATTGTTTCAACAGTTCTTTTATTTTTCGTTTTTTTTTTTTAAGAAACATGGAGCAGCCGACCTGTAGACCACGGAACGAACCTACTTGACATTTGTACTGGTTTTCAAAATTCTTCATTTTTTTTATTATTTACGTTTTTTGTATGTAAGAAACATGGAGCAGCCTACCTGCCGATCACCGAACGAACCTTTTGCTATAAGACAAATGAAAAATAAATATTGAACACATTTGAAGAAAGTAAAATGTCATAATGGTTTATTCAGTGTATGTAAGGTAGGCTTCTCCATTATTGAGACGTAAATGACAAATAAAAAACAAATGGAACACATTTGAAACAAAGAAAGATTGTTATAATGGAGCAGCCTACCTGCCGAACACTGAACGAACCTTTTTGACATTTGTTGTATATCAGACATTTCATTTCTTTTTTCCTACAAAAACGTCAATGCTTTGCAACATCTCAGCAGTCACCCTTTTATATCCCAGCATCATTAGCATCTTTAAACAAGAACAACATAATTTATGTGCATCGTCGGAGGCGTCTAAGAATGTGCAAGAAACAGCGCGACCCCACCATGTGGTGTTGGCCTTACTCAAACCAGCGTTCGTCATACGGGACGATTTGATGCCGATCGGGCCGTTCGTTACCCAAAATATTCGTCTTTTGGGGCAATCGTTATGCGAGGTACCACTGTATATGTATATATATATTGTTACGGTGCCCTCTCCTATTTCTTTCGTTTGCCTGCTTTAAGAGTCATATCAGCTCTCCCTACTGATTCTCTGAGGTTCAGGGAGTCTATTGATATATGTGGTGACCAGACCGGCTGCCAGTTAAGGGAGAAAGTTACATTGTAAGTTGTAAGTAAGGGGCATTGGCGCCCTGATATAAAATGAAAGAGTATCCCCTACTGCAGATATGACGTTTTGGAAGGGACACTAGCCGATCGCGGATTGGCCGACTTAGGTCGCGGGCGACCAATCAGGGCCTGCCATGACGTCACCGAGTGCCCCGGGCGGCGCCAACGTCAGAGTTGACCTGACCGTGAAGGCGAGAGGACGCACCTCGGTCAGCTCTGAAGGATTTGAGGCTCTACAAGCCTTTCTTAGTGGATTAGAGCTGGCTATTGCAGCCCATCTTATGTATTGGAGATCCCGCGCTTCTGGGAAGCAAAAAGGAACCAAGTTTATTGAGCAAAAGAGTGCCAAACTTGGAAAATATTCGGCGACGACGCTGGGCGGCGACGCTGGACGTTCAGGGCCTGGAAAGGTGTGGCGGGCAGGCCTAGCTGTGACCGGGTCACATCCACTGAAGGTTTTGGAAGGACGACACCGTTCCTAGGACAAGGAGCAACGCCTTGTGGAAGGGGCGAGTGTGGGAAAATAGTGATTAGCTCAGAGCCCATCGATGAACCAGGATTGGGGTAGCTGAATCTCAGGGATTGGAACGGCGACGACGCGAAGGCTCCACGACACCTGAGGACCTGTGGAACGTTCCTGTATCGTCAACGATCGACTCAGGAAGAGTGGGAACCTCACACCATCGAGGGACAGGCGTCGTGAGCCAGGAATGTAAGGTAGATCATTTTCCCTCCCATTACCCCTTGTGTGAGTAGGCTAGTTAGGCCACAATATTTACTTATGTACGTGGCAATAGGACATTAATACTTTAGTAGTAGAATAGGCTGCATGGCAGCTTGTGTCCAGGACTGTCAGAGGGGACAGTGTGTATGGATGGCAGGACAGTGAAGAAAAGGCGCCGACGTGGTGAAGAGGCCCTCCTGTGAGAGAGTGTGGGACTCCTGTCTTTCTGCTCAGTTGAAGGGGTGTTGGAGGTCGTGGAAGAAGAGGCTGACGATCTCCAGACTTATTATCCTTATTTTCATATTCATGTATTACTTGTGATTGTATGTGTGTTCATGTAATTTGCATCAGTAAATTCACACATTTTATCATTGTGTTTAAGTTTGCCTCCATTTATAATATTTCTCTATGAGCATACACGAAGGTTATCATAGTACCACCTAGGGAACACTACGTTCTCTATAGAAGTTCTTATTGCCTGGAGAGTGGTAAAGACAGCACAGACCAATATAAAAGTGTACCCTTAGCCATCCGATCAGTATCAGTGCCTGAATGGTGGCAACTAGTAACGTGGTGGCTAGAGAGAGGTAAAGCCACACAGACCTTCCTGGGAGAGTACCCTGGTCCGACAGTCTAGTAGCAGATCTATGGGAGTAGCAATCTTCTGGCTACAAACAATATATAATACACCCACTGAACTGCATTGCTGGGGTGCAGATATAATAACCCAGCTGGCGACCTTGTTAAGAAGAAGATAGAGAAGACAGGCAGGAAAGGAGTTCCTGCAACCTTTTTGTCTGGCAGGCAAGACTCAGGGAGGTTATGGTTATAAGGTAACCCTGAGTCTTCCTTCACTCCTCCACGGGTCTAGGCTGGAACTGTTAACAGTAGTTTCCCCGTGTTTGACTGATGGGCTTCCAGGGTGAATCAGTGGCACCCCCTTTTGTGGTGGAAGCAAAGACTTGCGGAGGTGGGCATTGTTGGTCCTCTCCTGTGTGATCAAGGAGACTCCGGAGAATCCCGGGAGTCAGAGGGGCTGAGTATTCGGCCTTTTGAGCCCCTAGCAGCTGAGTGCTAGCAGAGCCCCGGCCCACCCCCCGTGACAATATATATATGTATATATATATATATATATATATATATATATATATATATATATATATATATATATATATATATATATATATATATATATATAATATATATATATATATATATATATATATATATATAATATATATATATATATATAATATATATATATATATATATATATATATATATATATATATATATATATATATATATATATATATATATATATATGTCGTACCTAGTAGCCAGAACGCACTTCTTAGCCTACTATGCAAGGCCCGATTTGCCTAATAAGCCAAGTTTTCCTGAATTAATATATTGTCTCTAATTTTTTTTCTTATGAAATGATAAAGCTACACATTTCATTATGTATGAGGTCAATTTTTTTTTATTGGAGTTAAAATTAATGTAGATATATGATCAAACCTAACCAACCCTACCTAACCTAACCTAACCTATCTCTATAGGTTAGGTTAGGCTAGGTTGCCGAAAAAGTTAGGTTAGGTTAGGTTAGGTAGGTTAGGTAGTCGAAAAAACATTATTTCATGAAAAATTGGCTTATTAGGCAAATCGGGCCTTGCATAGTAGGCTGAGAAGTGCGTTCTGGCTACTAGGTACGACATATATATATATATATATATA